>NW_026525565.1:0-104349 GCF_943737925.1 Anopheles nili | reverse complement strand
CCTTTATATGAAAAAAATTTTTTTAGTACATCCTCGATGTACAAAAAATTTTTTTAGTACATTCTCGATCTAAAAAAATTTTTTTAGTACATCCTCGATCTAAAAAAAAATTTTTTTAGTACATCCTCGATCTAAAAAAAATTTTTTTAGTACATCCTCGATCTAAAAAACATTTTTTTAGTACATCCTTGATATGAAAAAATTTTTTTAGTACATCCTCGATCAAAAAAAATTTTTTTTAGTACATCCTCGATCTAAAAAAAAAATTTTTTAGTACATCCTCGATCTAAAAATTTTTTTTAGTACATCCTCGATCTAAAAAAAATTGTTTTTGTACATCCTCGATCAAAAAAAACTTTTTTAGTACATCCTCGATCTAAAAAAAATTTTTTTAGTACATCCTTGATATGAAAAAAATTTTTTTAGTACATCCTCGATCAAAAAAAAATTTTTTTAGTACATCCTCGATCTAAAAAAAATTTTTTTAGTACATCCTTGATATGAAAAAAATTTTTTTAGTACATCCTCGATCTAAAAAAATTTTTTTAGTACATCCTCGATCTAAAAAAAATTTTTTTAGTACATCCTAGATCAAAAAAAATTTTTTTAGTACATCCTCGATCTAAAAAAAATTTTTTTAGTACATCCTTGGTATGAAAAAATTTTTTTTAGTTCATCCTCGATCTAAAAAAATTTTTTTAGTACATCCTCGATCTAACAAATTTTTTTTAGTACATCCTCGATCTAAAAAAATTTTTTTAGTACATCCTCGATCTAAAAAAAATTTTTTTAGTACATCCTCGATCAAAAAAAATTTTTTTAGTACATCCTTGATATGAAAAAAATTTTTTTAGTACATCCTCGATCTAAAAAAATTTTTTTAGTACATCCTTGATATGAAAAAAATTTTTTAGTACATCCTCGATCAAAAAAATTTTTTTAGTACATCCTCGATGTAAAAAAAATTTTTTTAGTACATCCTTGATATGAAAAAAATTTTTTTAGTACATCCTCGATCTAAACAAAATTTTTTTAGTACATCAACGATCTAAAAAAATTTTTTTAGTACATCCTCGATCTAAAAAAAATTTTTTTTGTACATCCTCGATCAAAAAAAATTTTTTTAGTACATCCTCGATCTAAAAAAATTTTTTTAGTACATCCTTGATATGAAAAAAATTTTTTTAGTACATCCTCGATCAAAAAAAATTTTTTAGTACATCCTCGATCTAAAAAAAATTTTTTTAGTACATCCTTGATATGAAAAAAATTTTTTAGTACATCCTCGATCAAAAAAATTTTTTTAGTACATCCTCGATGTAAAAAAAATTTTTTTAGTACATCCTTGATATGAAAAAAATTTTTTTAGTACATCCTCGATCAAAAAAAAATTTTTTTAGTACATCCTCGATCTAAAAAATTTTTTTTAGTACATCCTCGATTTAAAAAAAATTTTTTAGTACATCCTCGATCTAAAAAAAAATTTTTTTAATGCATCCTCGATCTAAAAAAATTTTTTTAGTACATCCTCGATTTAAAAAAAATTTTTTAGTACATCCTCGATATAAAAAAAATTTTTTTAGTACATCCTCGATCTAAAAAAATTTTTTTAGTACATCCTCGATCTAAAAAAATTTTTTTAGTACATCCTCGATCTAAAAAAATTTTTTTAGTACATCCTCGATCTAAAAAAAATTTTTTTAGTACATCCTCGATTTAAAAAAAAATTTTCTAGTACATCCTCGATCTAAAAAAATTTTTTTAGTACATCCTCGATCTAAAAAAATTTTTTTAGTACATCCTCGATCAAAAAAAAATTTTTTTAGTACATCCTCGATCTAAAAAAATTTTTTTAGTACATCCTCGATTTAAAAAAAATTTTTTAGTACATCCTCGATCTAAAAAAAATTTTTTTAGTACATCCTCGATCTTAAAAAAATTTTTTTAGTACATCCTCGATTTAAAAAAAATTTTTTTAGTACATCCTCGATCTAAAAAAATTATTTTAGTACATCCTCGATCTAAAAAAAATTTTTTTTGTACATGCTCGATTTAAAAAAAATTTTTCTAGTACATCCTCGATCTAAAAAAATTTTTTTAGTACATCCTCGATCTAAAAAAATTTTTTTAGTACATCCTCGATCAAAAAAAAATTTTTTTAGTACATCCTCGATCTAAAAAATTTTTTTTAGTATATCCTCGATTTAAAAAAAATTTTTTAGTACATCCTCGATCTAAAAAAATTTTTTTAGTACATCCTCGATCTAAAAAAAATTTTTTTAGTACATCCTCGATCTAAAAAAAATTTTTTTAGTACATCCTCGATCTAAAAAAATTTTTTTAGTACATCCTCGATCAAAAAAAAATTTTTTTTAGTACATCCTCGATCTAAAAAAATTTTTTTAGTACATCCTCGATCTAAAAAAAATTTTTTAGTACATCCTCGATCTAAAAAAAATTTTTTTAGTACATCCTCGATTTAAAAAAATTTTTTTAGTACATCCTCGATCTAAAAAAAATTTTTTTAGTACAGCCTTGATATGAAAAAAATTTTTTTAGTACATCCTCGATCTAAAAAAATTTTTTTAGTACATCCTCGATCTAAAAAAAAATTTTTTAGTACATCCTCGATCTAAAAAAATTTTTTTAGTACATCCTCGATTTAAAAAAAATTTTTTTAGTACATCCTCGATCTAAAAAAATTTTTTTAGTACATCCTCGATCTAAAAAAAATTTTTTTAGTACATCCTCGATCAAAAAAAAATTTTTTTAGTACATCCTCGATCTAAAAAAATTTTTTTAGTACATCCTCGATTTAAAAAAAATTTTTTAGTACATCCTCGATCTAAAAAAAATTTTTTTAGCACATCCTCGATCTAAAAAAATTTTTTTAGTACATCCTCGATTTAAAAAAAATTTTTTTAGTACATCCTCGATCTAAAAAAATTTTTTTAGTACATCCTCGATTTAAAAAAAATTTTTTTAGTACATCCTCGATTTAAAAAAAATTTTTCTAGAACATCCTCGATCTAAAAAAATTTTTTTAGTACATCCTCGATCTAAAAAAATTTTTTTAGTACATCCTCGATCAAAAAAAAATTTTTTTAGTACATCCTCGATCTAAAAAAATTTTTTTAGTACATCCTCGATTTAAAAAAAATTTTTTAGTACATCCTCGATCTAAAAAAAATTTTTTTAGTACATCCTCGATCTAAAAAAATTTTTTTAGTACATCCTCGATTTAAAAAAAAATTTTTAGTACATCCTCGATCTAAAAAAAATTTTTTTAGTACATCCTCGATCTAAAAAAATTTTTTTAGTACATCCTCGATTTAAAAAAAATTTTTCTAGTACATCCTCGATCTAAAAAAATTTTTTTAGTACATCCTCGATCTCAAAAAATTTTTTTAGTACATCCTCGATCAAAAAAAAATTTTTTTAGTACATCCTCGATCTAAAAAAATTGTTTTAGTACATCCTCGATTTAAAAAAAATTTTTTAGTACATCCTCGATCTAAAAAAAATTTTTTTAGTATATCCTCGATCTAAAAAAATTTTTTTAGTACATCCTCCATTTAAAAAAAATTTTTTAGTACATCCTCGATCTAAAAAAAATTTTTTTAGTACATCCTCGATCTAAAAAAATTTTTTTAGTACATCCTCGATCTAAAAAAATTTTTTTAGTACATCCTCGATTTAAAAAAAATTTTTTTAGTACATCCTCGATCTAAAAAAATTTTTTTAGTACATCCTCGATCAAAAAAAAATTTTTTTAGTACATCCTCGATCTAAAAAAATTTTTTTAGTACATCCTCGATTTAAAAAAAATTTTTTAGTACATCCTCGATCTAAAAAAGTTTTTTAGTACATCCTCGATCTAAAAAAAATTTTTTTAGTACATGCTCGATTAAAAAAAATTTTTCTAGTACATCCTCGATCTAAACAAATTTTTTTAGTACATCCTCGATCTAAAAAAATTTTTTTAGTACATCCTCGATCAAAAAAAAATTTTTTTAGTACATCCTCGATCTAAAAAAATTTTTTAGTACATCCTCGATTTAAAAAAAATTTTTTAGTACATCCTCGATCTAAAAAAAATTTTTTTAGTACATCCTCGATCTAAAAAAATTTTTTTAGTACATCCTCGATTTAAAAAAAAATTTTCTAGTACATCCTCGATCTAAAAAAATTTTTTTAGTACATCCTCGATCTAAAAAAATTTTTTTAGTACATCCTCGATTTAAAAAAAATTTTTTTAGTACATCCTCGATCTAAAAAAATTTTTTTAGTACATCCTCGATCTAAAAAAAATTTTTTAGTACATCCTCGATCTAAAAAAAATTTTTTTAGTACATCCGCGATCTAAAACAATTTTTTAGTACATCCTCGATCTAAAAAAAATTTTTTTAGTACATCCTCGATTTAAAAAAAATTTTTCTAGTACATCCTCGATCTAAAAAAATTTTTTTAGTACATCCTCGATCTAAAAAAATTTTTTTAGTACATCCTCGATCTAAAAAAAATTTTTTTAGTACATCCTCGATTTAAAAAAAATTTTTTTAGTACATCCTCGATTTAAAAAAAATTTTTAGTACATCCTCGATCTAAAAAATTTTTTTTAGTACATCCTCGATCTAAAAAAATTTTTTTAGTACATCCTCGATCTCAAAAAATTTTTTTAGTACATCCTCGATCAAAAAAAAATTTTTTTAGTACATCCTCGATCTAAAAAAAATTTTTTTAGTACATCCTCGATCTAAAAAAATTTTTTTAGTACATCCTCGATTTAAAAAAAAATTTTTTAGTACATCCTCGATCTAAAAAAATTTTTTTAGTACATCCTCGATCTAAAAAAATTTTTTTAGTACATCCTCGATCAAAAAAAAATTTTTTTAGTACATCCTCGATCTAAAAAATTTTTTTTAGTACATCCTCGATTTAAAAAAAATTTTTTAGTACATCCTCGATCTAAAAAAATTTTTTTAGTACATCCTCGATTTAAAAAAAATTTTTTTAGTACATCCTCGATCTAAAAAAATTTTTTTAGTACATCCTCGATCTAAAAAAAATTTTTTTAGCACATCCTCGATCTAAAAAAATTTTTTTAGTACATCCTCGATTTAAAAAAAATTTTTTTAGTACATCCTCGATCTAAAAAAATTTTTTTAGTACATCCTCGATCTAAAAAAATTTTTTTAGTACATCCTCGATCAAAAAAAAATTTTTTTAGTACATCCACGATCTAAAAAAATTTTTTTAGTACATCCTCGATCTAAAAAAATTTTTTTAGTACATCCTCGATCAAAAAAAAATTTTTTTAGTACATCCTCGATCTAAAAAAATTTTTTTAGTACATCCTCGATTTAAAAAAAATTTTTTAGTACATCCTCGATCTAAAAAAATTTTTTTAGTACATCCTCGATTTAAAAAAAATTTTTTTAGTACATCCTCGATCTAAAAAAATTTTTTTAGTACATCCTCGATCTAAAAAAAATTTTTTTAGCACATCCTCGATCTAAAAAAATTTTTTTAGTACATCCTCGATTTAAAAAAAAATTTTTTTAGTACATCCTCGATCTAAAAAAATTTTTTTAGTACATCCTCGATCTAAAAAAATTTTTTTAGTACATCCTCGATCAAAAAAAAATTTTTTTAGTACATCCTCGATCTAAAAAAATTTTTTTAGTACATCCTCGATTTAAAAAAAATTTTTTAGTACATCCTCGATCTAAAAAAATTTTTTTAGTACATCCTCGATCTAAAAAAATTTTTTTAGTACATCCTCGATCAAAAAAAAATTTTTTTAGTACATCCTCGATCTAAAAAAATTTTTTTAGTACATCCTCGATTTAAAAAAAATTTTTTAGTACATCCTCGATCTAAAAAAATTTTTTTAGTACATCCTCGATTTAAAAAAAATTTTTTTAGTACATCCTCGATCTAAAAAAATTTTTTTAGTACATCCTCGATCTAAAAAAAATTTTTTTAGTACATCCTCGATCTAAAAAAATTTTTTTAGTACATCCTCGATTTAAAAAAAAATTTTTTAGTACATCCTCGATCTAAAAAAATTTTTTTAGTACATCCTCGATCTAAAAAAATTTTTTTAGTACATCCTCGATCAAAAAAAAATTTTTTTAGTACATCCTCGATCTAAAAAAATTTTTTTAGTACATCCTCGATTTAAAAAAAATTTTTTAGTACATCCTCGATCTAAAAAAAATTTTTTTAGTACATCCTCGATCTAAAAAAATTTTTTTAGTACATCCTCGATTTAAAAAAAATTTTTTTAGTACATCCTCGATCTAAAAAAATTTTTTTAGTACATCCTCGATCTAAAAAAAATTTTTTTAGTACATGCTCGATTAAAAAAAATTTTTCTAGTACATCCTCGATCTAAAAAAATTTTTTTAGTACATCCTCGATCTAAAAAAATTTTTTTAGTACATCCTCGATCAAAAAAAAATTATTTTAGTACATCCTCGATCTAAAAAAATTTTTTAGTACATCCTCGATTTAAAAAAAATTTTTTAGTACATCCTCGATCTAAAAAAAATTTTTTTAGCACATCCTCGATCTAAAAAAATTTTTTTAGTACATCCTCGATTTAAAAAAAAATGTTCTAGTACATCCTCGATCTAAAAAAATTTTTTTAGTACATCCTCGATCTAAAAAAATTTTTTTAGTACATCCTCGATTTAAAAAAAATTTTTTTAGTACATCCTCGATCTAAAAAAATTTTTTTAGTACATCCTCGATCTAAAAAAATTTTTTTAGTACATCCTCGATCTAAAAAAAATTTTTTTAGTACATCCTCGATCTAAAAAAATTTTTTTAGTACATCCTCGATTTCAAAAAAATTTTTTTAGTACATCCTCGATCTAAAAAAATTTTTTTAGTACATCCTCGATCTAAAAAAAATTTTTTTAGTACATGCTCGATTAAAAAAAATTTTTCTAGTACATCCTCGATCTAAAAAAATTTTTTTAGTACATCCTCGATTTAAAAAAAATTTTTTTAGTACATCCTCGATCTAAAAAAATTTTTTTAGTACATCCTCGATCTAAAAAAATTTTTTTAGTACATCCTCGATCTAAAAAAAATTTTTTTAGTACATCCTCGATCTAAAAAAAATTTTTTAGTACATCCTCGATTTAAAAAAAATTTTTTTAGTACATCCTCGATCTAAAAAAATTTTTTTAGTACATCCTCGATCTAAAAAAAATTTTTTTAGTACATCCTCGATCTCAAAAAATTTTTTTAGTACATCCTCGATTTAAAAAAAATTTTTTAGTACATCCTCGATCTAAAAAAAATTTTTTTAGCACATCCTCGATCTAAAAAAATTTTTTTAGTACATCCTCGATTTAAAAAAAAAATTTTTTAGTACATCCTCGATCTAAAAAAATTTTTTTAGTACATCCTCGATCTAAAAAAAATTTTTTTAGTACATCCTCGATCTAAAAAAATTTTTTTAGTACATCCTCGATTTAAAAAAAATTTTTTTAGTACATCCTCGATTTAAAAAAATTTTTTTAGTACATCCTCGATCTAAAAAAAATTTTTTTAGTACATCCTCGATCTAAAAAAAATTTTTTTAGTACATCCTCGATCTAAAAAAAATTTTTTTAGTACATCCTCGATTTAAAAAAAATTTTTCTAGTACATCCTCGATCTAAAAAAATTTTTTTAGTACATCCTCGATCTAAAAAAATTTTTTTAGTACATCCTCGATCAAAAAAAATTTTTTTAGTACATCCTCGATCTAAAAAAATTTTTTTAGTACATCCTCGATTTAAAAAAAATTTTTTAGTACATCCTCGATCTAAAAAAAATTTTTTTAGTACATCCTCGATATAAAAAAAATTTTTTTAGTACATCCTCGATCTAAAAAAATTTTTTTAGTACATCCTCGATTTAAAAAAAATTTTTTAGTACATCCTCGATCTAAAAAAAATTTTTTTAGCACATCCTCGATCTAAAAAAATTTTTTTAGTACATCCTCGATTTAAAAAAAAATTTTTTAGTACATCCTCGATCTAAAAAAATTTTTTTAGTACATCCTCGATCTAAAAAAAATTTTTTTAGTACATCCTTGATATGAAAAAAATTTTTTTAGTACATCCTCGATTTAAAAAAAATTTTTTAGTACATCCTCGATCAAAAAAAAATTTTTTTAAGTACATCCTCGATTTAAAAAAAATTTTTCTAGTACATCCTCGATCTAAAAAAATTTTTTTAGTACATCCTCGATCTAAAAAAATTTTTCTAGTACATCCTCGATCAAAAAAAAATTTTTTTAGTACATCGTCGATCTAAAAAAATTTTTTTAGTACATCCTCGATCTAAAAAAAATTTTTTTAGTACATCCTCGATCTTAAAAAAATTTTTTAGTACATCCTCGATCTAAAAAAAATTTTTTTAGTACATCCTTGATATGAAAAAAAATTTTTTAGTACATCCTCGATCTAAAATAAATTTTTTTAGTACATCCTCGATCAAAAACAATTTTTTTAGTACATCCTCGATCTAAACAAATTTTTTTAGTACATCCTCGATCTAAAAAAAATTTTTTTAGTACATCCTCGATCAAAAAAAATTTTTTTAGTACATCCTTGATATGAAAAAATTTTTTTTAGTACATCCTCGATCTAAACAAATTTTTGTAGTACATCCTCGACCAAACAAAATTTTTTTAGTACTTCCTCGATCTAAAAAAAATTTGGTTAGTACATCCTTGATATGAAAAATTTTTTTTTAGTACATCCTCGATCTAAAAAAATTTTTTTAGTACATCCTCGATCAAAAAAAATTTTTTTAGTACATCATCGATCTAAAAAAAAATTTTTTAGTACATCCTTGATATGAAAAAATTTTTTTTAGTACATCCTCGATTTAAAAAAATTTTTTAAGTACAACCTCGATCAAAAAAAATTTTTTTAGTACATCCTCGATCTAAAAAAAATTTTTTTAGTACATCCTTGATATGAAACAAATTTTTTTAGTACATCCTCGATCTAAAAAAAATTTTTTTAGTACATCCTCGGTCAAAAAAAATTTTTTTAGTACATCCTTGATATGAAAAAATTTTTTTTAGTACATCCTCGATCTAAACAAATTTTTGTAGTACATCCTCGACCAAACAAAATTTTTTTAGTACTTCCTCGATCTAAAAAAAATTTGGTTAGTACATCCTTGATATGAAAAAATTTTTTTTAGTACATCCTCGATCTAAAAAAATTTTTTTAGTACATCCTCGATCAAAAAAAATTTTTTAGTACATCCTCGATCTAAAAAAAAATTTTTTAGTACATCCTTGATAAAAAAAAATTTTTTTAGTACATCCTCGATCTAAAAAAATTTTTTAAGTACATCCTCGATCTAAACAAATTTTTGTAGTACATCCTCGATCAAAAAAAATTTTTTTAGTACATCCTAGATCTAAAAAAAATTTTTTAAGTACATCCTTGATATGAAAAAAATTTTTTTTAGTACATCCTCGATCTAAAAAAATTTTTTTAGTACATCCTCGATCAAAAAAAAATTTTTTAGTACATCCTCGATCTAAAAAAAAATTTTTAGAACATCCTTGATATGTAAAATTTTTTTTTAGTACATCCTCGATCTAAAAAAATTTTTTTAGTACATCCTCGATCAAAAAAAATTTTTTTAGTACATCCTCGATCTAAAAAAAATTTTTTTAGTACATCCTTGATACGAAAAAAATTTTTTTAGTACATCCTCGATCAAAAAAAATTTTTTTAGTACATCCTCGATCTAAAAAAAATTTTTTTAGTACATCCTTGATATGAAAAAAATTTTTTTAGTACATCCTCGATCTAAAAAAATTTTTTTAGTACATCCTCGATCAAAAAAAATTTTTTTAGGACATCCTCGATCTAAAAAAAATTTTTTTAGTACATCCTCGATCTAAAAAAATTTTTTTAGTACATCCTCGATGTAAAAAAAATTTTTTTAGTACATCCTCGATTTAAAAAAATTTTTTTAGTACATCCTCGATCTAAAAAAATTTTTTTAGTACATCTCCGATTTAAAAAAAATTTTTTTAGTACATCCTCGATCTATAAAAATTTTTTTAGTACATCCTCGACCTAAAAAAAATTTTTTTAGTACATCCTCGATCTAAAAAAATTTTTTTAGTACATCCTCGACCTAAAAAAAATTTTTTTAGTACATCCTCGATCTAAAAAAAATTTTTTAGTACATCCTCGATCTAAAAAAAATTTTTTAGTACATCCTCGATCTAAAAAAATTTTTTTAGCACATCCTCGATTTAAAAAAAATTTTTTTAGTACATCCTCGATCTAAAAAAATTTTTTTAGTACATCCTCGATCTAAAAAAAATTTTTTTAGTACATCCTTGATATGAAAAAATTTTTTTTAGTACATCCTCGATTTAAAAAAAATTTTTTAGTACATCCTCGATCTAAAAAAAATTTTTTTAGTACATCCTCGATCTAAAAAAATTTTTTTAGTACATCCTCGATTTAAAAAAAATTTTTTTAGTACATCCTCGATCTAAAAAAATTTTTTTAGTACATCCTCGATTTAAAAAAAATTTTTTTAGTACATCCTCGATTTAAAAAAATTTTTTTAGTACATCCTCGATCTAAAAAAATTTTTTTAGTACATCCTCGGTTTAAAAAAAATTTTTTAGTACATCCTCGATCTAAAAAAATTTTTTTAGCACATCCTCGATCTAAAAAAATTTTTTTAGTACATCCTCGATTTAAAAAAAATTTTTTTAGTACATCCTCGATCTAAAAAAAATTTTTTTAGCACATCCTCGATCTAAAAAATTTTTTTAGTACATCCTCGATTTAAAAAAAATTTTTTTAGTACATCCTCGATCTAAAAAAATTTTTTTAGTACATCCTCGATCTAAAAAAAATTTTTTTAGTACATCCTCGATCTAAAAAAATTTTTTTAGTACATCCTCGATTTAAAAAAAAATTTTTTAGTACATCCTCGATTTAAAAAAATTTTTTTAGTACATCCTCGATCTAAAAAAAATTTTTTTAGTACATCCTCGATCTAAAAAAATTTTTTTAGTACATCCTCGACCTAAAAAAAATTTTTTTAGTACATCCTCGATCTAAAAAAATTTTTTTAGTACATCCTTGATCTAAAAAATTTTTTTAGTACATCCTCGATTTAAAAAATTTTTTTTAGTACATCCTCGATCTAAAAAAAATTTTTTTAGTACATCCTCGATCTAAAAAAAATTTTTTAGTACATCCTTGATATGAAAAAATTTTTTTTAGTACATCCTCGATCTAAAAAAAATTTTTTAGTACATCCTCGATTTAAAAAAAAATTTTTTAGTACATCCTCGATCTAAAAAAATTTTTTTAGTACATCCTCGATTTAAAAAAAATTTTTTTAGTACATCCTCGATCTAAAAAAATTTTTTTAGTACATCCTCGACCTAAAAAAAATTTTTTTAGTACATCCTCGATCTAAAAAAATTTTTTTAGTACATCCTCGACCTAAAAAAAATTTTTTTAGTACATCCTCGATCTAAAAAAATTTTTTTAGTACATCCTCGATTTAAAAAAAATTTTTTTAGTACATCCTCGATCTAAAAAAATTTTTTTAGTACATCCTCGATTTAAAAAAAATTTTTTTAGTACATCCTCGATTTAAAAAAATTTTTTTAGTACATCCTCGATCTAAAAAAATTTTTTTAGTACATCCTCGATCTAAAAAAAAATTTTTTAGTACATCCTTGATATGAAAAAATTTTTTTTAGTACATCCTCGATCTAAAAAAAATTTTTTAGTACATCCTCGATTTAAAAAAAAATTTTTTAGTACATCCTCGATCTAAAAAAATTTTTTTAGTACATCCTCGATTTAAAAAAAATTTTTTAGTACATCCTTGATATGAAAAAATTTTTTTTAGTACATCCTCGATCTAAAAAAAATTTTTTAGTACATCCTTGATCTAAAAAATTTTTTTAGTACATCCTCGATTTAAAAAATTTTTTTTAGTACATCCTCGATCTAAAAAAAATTTTTTTAGTACATCCTCGATCTAAAACAATTTTTTTAGTACATCCTCGATCTAAAACAATTTTTTTAGTACATCCTCGATCTAAAAAAATTTTTTTAGTACATCCTCGATCTAAAAAAAATTTTTTTAGTACATCCTCGATCTAAAAAAATTTTTTTAGTACATCCTCGATTTAAAAAAAATTTTTTAGTACATCCTCGATTTAAAAAAATTTTTTTAGTACATCCTCGATCTAAAAAAAATTTTTTTAGTACATCCTCGATCTAAAAAAATTTTTTTAGTACATCCTTGATCTAAAAAATTTTTTTAGTACATCCTCGATTTAAAAAAATTTTTTTAGTACATCCTCGATCTAAAAAAAATTTTTTTAGTACATCCTCGATCTAAAAAATATTTTTTAGTACATCCTTGATATGAAAAAATTTTTTTTAGTACATCCTCGATCTAAAAAAAATTTTTTAGTACATCCTCGATTTAAAAAAAATTTTTTAGTACATCCTCGATCTAAAAAAATTTTTTTAGTACATCCTCGATTTAAAAAAAATTTTTTTAGTACATCCTCGATCTAAAAAAATTTTTTTAGTACATCCTCGACCTAAAAAAAATTTTTTTAGTACATCCTCGATCTAAAAAAATTTTTTTAGTACATCCTCGACCTAAAAAAAATTTTTTTAGTACATCCTCGATCTAAAAAAATTTTTTTAGTACATCCTCGATTTAAAAAAAATTTTTTTAGTACATCCTCGATTTAAAAAAATTTTTTTAGTACATCCTCGATCTAAAAAAAATTTTTTTAGTACATCCTCGATCTAAAAAAATTTTTTTAGTACATCCTCGACCTAAAAAAAATTTTTTTAGTACATCCTCGATCTAAAAAAATTTTTTTAGTACATCCTCGACCTAAAAAAAATTTTTTTAGTACATCTTCGATCTAAAAAAATTTTTTTAGTACATCCTCGATTTAAAAAAAATTTTTTTAGTACATCCTCGATTTAAAAAAAATTTTTTAGTACATCCTCGATCTAAAAAAAATTTTTTTAGTACATCCTCGATCTAAAAAAATTTTTTTAGTACATCCTCGACCTAAAAAAAATTTTTTTAGTACATCCTCGATCTAAAAAAATTTTTTTAGTACATCCTCGACCTAAAAAAAATTTTTTTAGTACATCCTCGATCTAAAAAAATTTTTTTAGTACATCCTCGATTTAAAAAAAATTTTTTTAGTACATCCTCGATCTAAAAAAAATTTTTTTAGTAAATCCTCGATCTAAAAAAAATTTTTTTAGTACATCCTTGATATGAAAAAATTTTTTTTAGTACATCCTCGATTTAAAAAAAATTTTTTAGTACATCCTCGATCTAAAAAAAATTTTTTTAGTACATCCTCGATCTAAAAAAATTTTTTTAGTACATCCTCGATCTAAAAAAAATTTTTTTAGTACATCCTCGATCTAAAAAAATTTTTTTAGTACATCCTCGATTTAAAAAAAATTTTTTTAGTACATCCTCGATCTAAAAAAATTTTTTTAGTACATCCTCGACCTAAAAAAAATTTTTTTAGTACATCCTCGATCTAAAAAAATTTTTTTAGTACATCCTCGATTTAAAAAAAATTTTTTTAGTACATCCTCGATTTAAAAAAATTTTTTTAGTACATCCTCGATCTAAAAAAAATTTTTTTAGTACATCCTCGATCTAAAAAAATTTTTTTAGTACATCCTCGACCTAAAAAAATTTTTTTAGTACATCCTCGACCTAAAAAAAATTTTTTTAGTACATCCTCGATCTAAAAAAATTTTTTTAGTACATCCTCGATCTAAAAAAATTTTTTTAGTACATCCTCGACCTAAAAAAAATTTTTTTAGTACATCCTCGATCTAAAAAAATTTTTTTAGTACATCCTCGATTTAAAAAAAATTTTTTTAGTACATCCTCGATTTAAAAAAATTTTTTTAGTACATCCTCGATCTAAAAAAAATTTTTTAGTACATCCTCGATCTAAAAAAATTTTTTTAGTACATCCTCGACCTAAAAAAAATTTTTTTAGTACATCCTCGATCTAAAAAAAATTTTTTTAGTACATCCTTGATATGAAAAAATTTTTTTTAGTACATCCTCGATTTAAAAAAAAATTTTTAGTACATCCTCGATCTAAAAAAAATTTTTTTAGTACATCCTCGATCTAAAAAAATTTTTTTAGTACATCCTCGATTTAAAAAAAATTTTTTTAGTACATCCTCGATCTAAAAAAATTTTTTAGTACATCCTCGATCAAAAAAAAATTTTTTAGTACATCCATGATCTAAAAAAAATTTTTTTAGTACATCCTTGATATGAAAAAAATTTTTTTAGTACATCCTCGATAAAAAAAATTTTTTTAGTACATCCTCGATGTAAAAAAATTTTTTTTAGTACATCCTCGATCTAAAAAAATTTTTTTAGTACATCCTCGATCAAAAAAATTTTTTTAGTACATCCTCGATATGAAAAAAATTTTTTTAGTACATCCTCGATCAAAAAAAATTTTTTTAGTACATCCTCGATCAAAAAAAATTTTTTTAGTACATCCTCGATCAAAAAAAATTTTTTTAGTACATCCTCGATCTAAAAAAAATTTTTTTAGTACATCCTTGATATGAAAAAAATTTTTTTAGTACATCCTCGATCAAAAAAAATTTTTGTAGTACATCCTTGATCTAAAAAAAATTTTTTTAGTACATCCTTGATATGAAAAAAATTTTTTTAGTACATCCTCGATCAAAAAAATTTTTTTAGTACATCCTCGATATGAAAAAAATTTTTTTAGTACATCCTCGATCAAAAAAAATTTTTTTAGTACATCCTCGATAAAAAAAATTTTTTAGTACATCCTCGATCTAAAAAAAATTTTTTTAGTACATCCTCGATCAAAAAAAATTTTTTTTAATACATCCTCGATCAAAAAAAATTTTTTTAGTACATCCTTGATATGAAAAAAATTTTTTTAGTACATCCTCGTTAAAAAAAAATTTTGTAGTACATCCTCGATGTAAAAAAATTTTTTTTAGTACATCCTCGATCAAAAAAAATTTCTTTAGTACATCCTCGATGTAAAAAAAATTTTTTTAGTACATCCTCGATCTAAAAAAAATTTTTTTAGTACATCCTTGATATGAAAAAAATTTTTTTAGTACATCCTCGATAAAAAAAAATTTTGTAGTACATCCTCGATGTAAAAAAATTTTTTTTAGTACATCCTTGATCTAAAAAAATTTTTTTAGTACATCCTCGATCAAAAAATTTTTTTAGTACATCCTCGATCTAAAAAAAATTTTTTTAGTACATCCACGATATGAAAAAAATTTTTTAGTACATCCTCGATCAAAAAAAATTTTTTTAGTACATCCTCGATCTAAAAAAAAATTTTTTAGTACATCCTCGATCTAAAAAAATTTTTTTAGTACATCCTCGATCTAAAAAAAATTTTTTTAGTACATCCTCGATCAAAAAAAATTTTTTTAGTACATCCTCGATCTAAAAAAAATTTTTTTAGTACATCCTTGATATGAAAAAAATTTTTTTAGTACATCCTCGATAAAAAAAAATTTTTTAGAACATCCTCGATGTAAAAAAAATTTTTTTAGTACATCCTCGATCTAAAAAAATTTTTTTAGTACATCCTCGATCAAAAAAAATTTTTTTAGTACATCCTCGATCTAAAAAAAATTTTTTTAGTACATCCTTGATATGAAAAAAATTTTTTAGTACATCCTCGATCAAAAAAAATTTTTTTAGTACATCCTCGATCTAAAAAAAAATTTTTTAGTACATCCTCGATCTAAAAAAATTTTTTTAGTACATCCTCGATCTAAAAAAAATTTTTTTAGTACATCCTCGATCAAAAAAAATTCTTTAAGTACATCCTCGATCTAAAAAAATTTTTTTAGTACATCCTTGATATGAAAAAATTTTTTTTAGTACATCCTCGATAAAAAAAAATTTTTTAGTACATCCTCGATGTAAAAAACTTTTTTTTAGTACATCCTCGATCTAAAAAAATTTTTTTAGTACATCCTCGATCAAAAAAAATTTTTTTAGTACATCCTCGATCTAAAAAAAATTTTTTTAGTACATCCTTGATATGAAAAAAATTTTTTTAGTACATCCTCGATCTAAAAAAATTTTTTTAGTACATCCTCGATCTAAAAAAAAATTTTTTAGTACATCCTCGATATGAAAAAAATTTTTTTAGTACATCCTCGATCAAAAAAAATTTTTTTAGTACATCCTTGATATGAAAAAAATTTTTTTAGTACATCCTCGATCAAAAAAAATTTTTTTAGTACATCCTCGATCTAAAAAAAAATTTTTTAGTACATCCTCGATCTAAAAAAATTTTTTTAGTACATCCTCGATCTAAAAAAAATTTTTTTAGTACATCCTCGATCAAAAAAAATTTTTTTAGTACATCCTCGATCTAAAAAAAATTTTTTTAGTACATCCTTGATATGAAAAAAATTTTTTTAGTACATCCTCGATCTAAAAAAAAATTTTTAGTACATCCTCGATCTAAAAAAATTTTTTTAGTACATCCTCGATCTAAAAAAAATTTTTTTAGTACATCCTCGATCAAAAAAAATTTTTTTAGTACATCCTCGATCTAAAAAAAATTTTTTTAGTACATCCTTGATATGAAAAAAATTTTTTTAGTACATCCTCGATTAAAAAAAAATTTTTTAGTACATCCTCGATGTAAAAAAATTTTTTTTAGTACATCCTCGATCTAAAAAAATTTTTTTAGTACATCCTCGATCTAAAAAAAATTTTTTAGTACATCCTTGATATGAAAAAATTTTTTTTAGTACATCCTCGATCTAAAAAAATTTTTTTAGTACATCCTCGATCTAAAAAAAAATATTTTAGTACATCCTCGATCTAAAAAAATTTTTTTAGTACATCCTCGATCTAAAAAAAATTTTTTTAGTACATCCTTGATAAGAAAAAATTTTTTTAGTACATCCTCGATCAAAAAAAATTTTTTTAGTACATCCTCGATCAAAAAAAAACTTTTTAGTACATCCTCGATGTAAAAAAATTTTTTTTAGTACATCCTCGATCTAAAAAAATTTTTTTAGTACATCCTCGATCAAAAAAAATTTTTTTAGTACATCCTCGATCTAAAAAAAATTTTTTTAGTACATCCTCGATATGAAAAAAATTTTTTTAGTACATCCTCGATCAAAAAAAATTTTTTTAGTACATCCTCGATCTAAAAAAAATTTTTTTAGTACATCCTTGATATGAAAAAATTTTTTTAGTACATCCTCGATCAAAAAAAATTTTTTTAGTACATCCTCGATGTAAAAAAAATTTTTTTAGTACATCCTCGATCTAAAAAAATTTTTTTAGTACATCCTCGATCTAAAAAAAAATTTTTTAGTACATCCTTGATATGAAAAAATTTTTTTTAGTACATGCTCGATCTAAAAAAATTTTTTTAATACATCCTCGATCAAAAAAAATTTTTTTAGTACATCCTCGATCTAAAAAAAATTTTTTTAGTACATCCTTGATATGAAAAAAATTTTTTTAGTACATCCTCGATCTTAAAAAAATTTTTTTAGTACATCCTCGATCTAAAAAAAATTTTTTTAGTACATCCTCGATATGAAAAAAATTTTTTTAGTACATCCTCGATCAAAAAAAATTTTTTTAGTACATCCTCGATCTAAAAAAAATTTTTTTAGTACATCCTTGATATGAAAAAAATTTTTTTAGTACATCCTCGATCTAAAAAAATTTTTTCAGTACATCCTCGATGTAAAAAAAATTTTTTTAGTACATCCTCGATCTAAAAAAATTTTTTTAGTACATCCTCGATCAAAAAAAATTTTTTTAGTACATCCTCGATCTAAAAAAAATTTTTTTAGTACATCCTCGATATGAAAAAAATTTTTTTAGTACATCGTCGATCAAAAAAAATTTTTTTAGTACATCCTCGATCTAAAAAAAATTTTTTTAGTACATCCTTGATATGAAAAAAAATTTTTAGTACATCCTCGATAAAAAAAAATTTTTTAGTACATCCTCGATGTAAAAAAATTTTTTTTAGTACATCCTCGATCTAAAAAAATTTTTTTAGTACATCCTCGATTAAAAAAAAATTTTTTTAGTACATCCTCGATATGAAAAAAATTTTTTTAGTACATCCTCGATCAAAAAAAATTTTTTTAGTACATCCTCGATCTAAAAAAAATTTTTTTAGTACATCCTTGATATGAAAAAATTTTTTTAGTACATCCTCGATCAAAAAAAATTTTTTTAGTACATCCTCCATGTAAAAAAAATTTTTTTAGTACATCCTCGATCTAAAAAAATTTTTTTAGTACATCCTCGATATGAAAAAAATTTTTTTAGTACATCCTCGATCAAAAAAAATTTTTTTAGTACATCCTCGATCTAAAAAAAATTTTTTTAGTACATCCTTGATATGAAAAAAATTTTTTAGTACATCCTCGATAAAAAAAAATTTTTTAGTACATCCTCGATGTAAAAAAATTTTTTTTAGTACATCCTCGATCTAAAAAAATTTTTTTAGCACATCCTCGATCAAAAAAAAATTTTTTTAGTACATCCTCGATCTAAAAAAAATTTTTTTAGTACATCCTCGATATGAAAAAAATTTTTTTAGTACATCCTCGATCAAAAAAAATTTATTTAGTACATCCTCGATCTAAAAAAAATTTTTTTAGTACATCCTTGATATGAAAAAATTTTTTTAGTACATCCTCGAACAAAAAAAATTTTTTTAGTACATCCTCGATGTAAAAAAAATTTTTTTAGTACATCCTCGATCTAAAAAAATTTTTTTAGTACATCCTCGATCTAAAAAAAAATTTTTTAGTACATCCTTGATATGAAAAAATTTTTTTTAGTACATCCTCGATCTAAAAAAATTTTTTTAATACATCCTCGATCAAAAAAAATTTTTTTAGTACATCCTCGATCTAAAAAAAATTTTTTTAGTACATCCTTGATATGCAAAAAATTTTTTTAGTACATCCTCGATCTAAAAAAATTTTTTTAGTACATCCTCGACCTAAAAAAAATTTTTTTAGTACATCCTCGATCTAAAAAAATTTTTTTAGTACATCCTTGATATGAAAAAATTTTTTTTAGTACATCCTCGATCTAGAAAAAATTTTTTAGTACATCCTCGATTTAAAAACAAATTTTTTAGTACATCCTCGATCTAAAAAAATTTTTTTAGTACATCCTCGATTTAAAAAAAATTTTTTTAGTACATCCTCGATCTAAAAAAATTTTTTTAGTACATCCTCGACCTAAAAAAAATTTTTTTAGTACATCCTCGACCTAAAAAAAATTTTTATAGTACATCCTCGATCTAAAAAAATTTTTTTAGTACATCCTCGACCTAAAAAAAATTTTTTTAGTACATCCTCGATCAAAAAAAATTTTTTTAGTACATCCTTGATATGAAAAAATTTTTTTTAGTATATCCTCGATCTAGAAAAAATTTTTTAGTACATCCTCGATTTAAAAAAAAATTTTTTAGTACATCCTCGATCTAAAAAAATTTTTTTAGTACATCCTCGATTTAAAAAAAATTTTTTTAGTACATCCTCGATCTAAAAAAATTTTTTTAGTACATCCTCGACCTAAAAAAAATTTTTTTAGTACATCCTCGATCTAAAAAAATTTATTTAGTACATCCTCGATTTAAAAAAAATTTTTTTAGTACATCCTCGATTTAAAAAAATTTTTTTAGTACATCCTCGATCTAAAAAAATTTTTTTAGTACATCCTCGATTTAAAAAAAATTTTTTTAATACATCCTCGATTAAAAAAAAATTTTTTTAGTACATCCTCGATTTAAAAAAAATTTTTTAGTACATCCTCGATCTAAAAAAAATTTTTTTAGTACATCCTCGATCTAGAAAAATTTTTTTAGTACATCCTCGATTTAAAAAAAATTTTTTTAGTACATTCTCGATCTAAAAAAATTTTTTTAGTACATCCTCGATTTAAAAAAAAATTTTTTAGTACATCCTCGATTTAAAAAAATTTTTTTAGTACATCCTCGATCTAAAAAAATTTTTTTAGTACATCCTCGATTTAAAAAAAATTTTTTTAGTACATCCTCGATCTAAAAAAATTTTTTTAGTACATCCTCGACCTAAAAAAAATTTTTTTAGTACATCCTCGATCTAAAAAAATTTTTTTAGTACATCCTCGACCTAAAAAAAATTTTTTTAGTACATCCTCGATTTAAAAAAATTTTTTTAGTACATCCTCGATCTAAAAAAAATTTTTTTAGTACATCCTCGATCTAAAAAAATTTTTTTAGTACATCCTCGACCTAAAAAAAATTTTTTTAGTACATCCTCGATCTAAAAAAATTTTTTTAGTACATCCTCGATTTAAAAAAAATTTTTTTAGTACATCCTCGATCTAAAAAAATTTTTTTAGTACATCCTCGATTTAAAAAAAATTTTTTTAGTACATCCTCGATCTAAAAAAATTTTTTTAGTACATCCTCGACCTACAAAAAATTTTTTTAGTACATCCTCGATCTAAAAAAATTTTTTTAGTACATCCTCGATCTAAAAAAATTTTTTTAGTACATCCTCGATTTAAAAAAAAATTTTTTAGTACATCCTCGATCTAAAAAAAATTTTTTTAGTACATCCTCGATCTAAAAAAATTTTTTTAGTACATCCTCGATCTAAAAAAAATTTTTTTAGTACATCCTCGATCTAAAAAACTTTTTTTAGTACATCCTCGACCTAAAAAAATTTTTTTAGTACATCCTCGATCTAAAAAAATTTTTTTAGTACATCCTCGACCGAAAAAAAATTTTTTTAGTACATCCTCGATCTAAAAAAATTTTTTTAGTACATCCTCGATTTAAAAAAAATTTTTTTAGTACATCCTCGATCTAAAAAAATTTTTTTAGTACATCCTCGACCTAAAAAAAATTTTTTTAGTACATCCTCGACCTAAAAAAATTTTTTTAGTACATCCTCGATCTAAAAAAAATTTTTTTAGTACATCCTCGATCTAAAAAAATTTTTTTAGTACATCCTCGATTTAAAAAAAATTTTTTTAGTACATCCTCGATTTAAAAAAATTTTTTTAGTACATCCTCGATCTAAAAAAAATTTTTTTAGTACATCCTCGATCTAAAAAAATTTTTTTAGTACATCCTCGGCCTAAAAAAAATTTTTTTAGTACATCCTCGATCTAAAAAAATTTTTTTAGTACATCCTCGACCTAAAAAAAATTTTTTTAGTACATCCTCGATCTAAAAAAATTTTTTTAGTACATCCTCGATTTAAAAAAAATTTTTTTAGTACATCCTCGATCTAAAAAAATTTTTTTAGTACATCCTCGATCTAAAAAAAATTTTTTTAGTACATCCTTGATATGAAAAAATTTTTTTTAGTACATCCTCGATTTAAAAAAAAGTTTTTAGTACATCCTCGATCTAAAAAAATTTTTTTAGTACATCCTCGATCTAAAAAAATTTTTTTAGTACATCCTCGATTTAAAAAAAATTTTTTTAGTACATCCTCGATCTAAAAAAATTTTTTTAGTACATCCTCGACCTAAAAAAAATTTTTTTAGTACATCCTCGATCTAAAAAAATTTTTTTAGTACATCCTCGATTTAAAAAAAATTTTTTTAGTACATCCTCGATTTAAAAAAATTTTTTTAGTACATCCTCGATCTAAAAAAATTTTTTTAGTACATCCTCGATCTAAAAAAAATTTTTTTAGTACATCCTTGATATGAAAAAATTTTTTTTAGTACATCCTCGATTTAAAAAAAATTTTTTAGTACATCCTCGATCTAAAAAAAATTTTTTTAGTACATCCTCGATCTAAAAAAATTTTTTTAGTACATCCTTGATATGAAAAAATTTTTTTTAGTACATCCTCGATCTAAAAAAAATTTTTTAGTACATCCTCGATTTAAAAAAAAATTTTTTAGTACATCCTCGATCTAAAAAAATTTTTTTAGTACATCCTCGATCTAAAAAAAATTTTTTTGGTACATCCTTGATATGAAAAAATTTTTTTTAATACATCCTCGATTTAAAAAAAATTTTTTAGTACATCCTCGATCTAAAAAAAATTTTTTTAGTACATCCTCGATCTAAAAAAATTTTTTTAGTACATCCTCGATCTAAAAAAATTTTTTTAGTACATCCTCGACCTAAAAAAAATTTTTTTAGTACATCCTCGATCTAAAAAAATTTTTTTAGTACATCCTCGATTTAAAAAAAATTTTTTTAGTACATCCTCGATCTAAAAAAATTTTTTTAGTGCATCCTCGATCTAAAAAAAATTTTTTTAGTACATCCTTGATATGAAAAAATTTTTTTAATACATCCTCGATCTAAAAAAATTTTTTTAGTACATCCTCGATCTAAAAAAAATTTTTTTAGTACATCCTCGATCTAAAAAAATTTTTTTAGTACATCCTCGACCTAAAAAAAATTTTTTTAGTACATCCTCGATCTAAAAAAATTTTTTTAGTACATCCTCGACCTAAAAAAAATTTTTTTAGTACATCCTCGATCTAAAAAAATTTTTTTAGTACATCCTCGATCTAAAAAAAATTTTTTTAGTACATCCTCGATCTAAAAAAATTTTTTTAGTACATCCTCGATTTAAAAAAAATTTTTTTAGTACATCCTCGATCTAAAAAAATTTTTTTAGTACATCCTCGATCTAAAAAAATTTTTTTAGTACATCCTCGACCTAAAAAAAATTTTTTTAGTACATCCTCGATCTAAAAAAATTTTTTTAGTACATCCTCGATTTAAAAAAAATTTTTTTAGTACATCCTCGATCTAAAAAAATTTTTTTAGTACATCCTCGATCTAAAAAAAATTTTTTTAGTACATCCTCGATCTAAAAAAATTTTTTTAGTACATCCTCGACCTAAAAAAAATTTTTTTAGTACATCCTCGATCTAAAAAAATTTTTTTAGTACATCCTCGACCTAAAAAAAATTTTTTTAGTACATCCTCGATCTAAAAAAATTTTTTTAGTACATCCTCGATTTAAAAAAAAATTTTTTAGTACATCCTCGATCTAAAAAAATTTTTTTAGTACATCCTCGATCTAAAAAAAATTTTTTTAGTACATCCTTGATATGAAAAAATTTTTTTTAGTACATCCTCGATTTAAAAAAATTTTTTTAGTACATCCTCGATCTAAAAAAATTTTTTTAGTACATCCTCGATCTAAAAAAATTTTTTTAGTACATCCTCGATCTAAAAAAAATTTTTTTAGTACATCCTTGATATGAAAAAATTTTTTTTAGTACATCCTCGATTTAAAAAAAATTTTTTTAGTACATCCTCGATCTAAAAAAAATTTTTTTAGTACATCCTCGATCTAAAAAAATTTTTTTAGTACATCCTCGATTTAAAAAAAATTTTTTTAGTACATCCTCGATCTAAAAAAATTTTTTTAGTACATCCTCGACCTAAAAAAAATTTTTTTAGTACATCCTCGATCTAAAAAAATTTTTTTAGTACATCCTCGATTTAAAAAAAATTTTTTTAGTACATCCTCGATCTGAAAAAATTTTTTTAGTACATCCTCGATCTAAAAAAAATTTTTTTAGTACATCCTCGATCTAAAAAAATTTTTTTAGTACATCCTCGACCTAAAAAAAATTTTTTTAGTACATCCTCGATCTAAAAAAATTTTTTTAGTACATCCTCGACCTAAAAAAAATTTTTTTAGTACATCCTCGTTCTAAAAAAATTTTTTTAGTACATCCTCGATTTAAAAAAAATTTTTTTAGTACATCCTCGATCTAAAAAAATTTTTTTAGTACATCCTCGATCTAAAAAAAATTTTTTTAGTACATCCTTGATATGAAAAAATTTTTTTTAGTACATCCTCGATTTAAAAAAAATTTTTTAGTACATCCTCGATCTAAAAAAAATTTTTTTAGTACATCCTCGATCTAAAAAAATTTTTTTAGTACATCCTCGATTTAAAAAAAATTTTTTTAGTACATCCTCGATCTAAAAAAATTTTTTTAGTACATCCTCGATTTAAAAAAAATTTTTTTAGTACATCCTCGATTTAAAAATTTTTTTTTTAGTACATCCTCGATCTAAAAAAATTTTTTTAGTACATCCTCGATTTAAAAAAAATTTTTTTAGTACATCCTCGATTTAAAAAAATTTTTTTAGTACATCCTCGATCTAAAAAAAATTTTTTTAGTACATCCTCGATCTAAAAAAATTTTTTTTAGTACATCCTCGATTTAAAAAAAATTTTTTTAGTACATCCTCGATTTAAAAAAATTTTTTTAGTACATCCCCGATCTAAAAAAAATTTTTTTAGTACATCCTCGATCTAAAAAAATTTTTTTAGTACATCCTCGACCTAAAAAAAATTTTTTTAGTACATCCTCGATCTAAAAAAATTTTTTTAGTACATCCTCGACCTAAAAAAAATTTTTTTAGTACATCCTCGATCTAAAAAAATTTTTTTAGTACATCCTCGATTTAAAAAAATTTTTTTTAGTACATCCTCGATTTAAAAAAATTTTTTTAGTACATCCTCGATCTAAAAAAAATTTTTTTAGTACATCCTTGATCTAAAAAAATTTTTTTAGTACATCCTCGACCTAAAAAAAATTTTTTTAGTACATCCTCGATCTAAAAAAATTTTTTTAGTACATCCTCGACCTAAAAAAAAATTTTTTAAGTACATCCTCGATCTAAAAAAATTTTTTTAGTACATCCTCGATTTAAAAAAAATTTTTTTAGTACATCCTCGATCTAAAAAAATTTTTTTAGTACATCCTCGATCTAAAAAAAATTTTTTTAGTACATCCTTGATATGAAAAAATTTTTTTTAGTACATCCTCGATTTAAAAAAAATTTTTTAGTACATCCTCGATCTAAAAAAAATTTTTTTAGTACATCCTCGATCTAAAAAAATTTTTTTAGTACATCCTCGATCTAAAAAAAATTTTTTTAGTACATCCTTGATATGAAAAAATTTTTTTTAGTACATCCTCGATCTAACAAAATTTTTTTAGTACATCCTCGATTTAAAATAAAATTTTTTTAGTACATCCTCGATTTAAAAAAATTTTTTTAGTACATCCTCGATCTAAAAAAAATTTTTTTAGTACATCCTCGATCTAAAAAAATTTTTTTAGTACATCCTCGACCTAAAAAAAATTTTTTTAGTACATCCTCGATCTAAAAAAATTTTTTTAGTACATCCTCGACCTAAAAAAAATTTTTTTAGTACATCCTCGATCTAAAAAAATTTTTTTAGTACATCCTCGATTTAAAAAAAATTTTTTTAGTACATCCTCGATCTAAAAAAATTTTTTTAGTACATCCTTGATATGAAAAAATTTTTTTAGTACATCCTCGATCTAAAAAAATTTTTTTAGTACATCCTCGATTTAAAAAAAATTTTTTTAGTACATCCTCGATTTAAAAAAATTTTTTTAGTACATCCCCGATCTAAAAAAAATTTTTTTAGTACATCCTCGATCTAAAAAAATTTTTTTAGTACATCCTCGACCTAAAAAAAATTTTTTTAGTACATCCTCGATCTAAAAAAATTTTTTTAGTACATCCTTGATATGAAAAAATTTTTTTTAGTACATCCTCGATCTAAAAAAATTTTTTTAGTACATCCTCGATCTAAAAAAAATTTTTTTAGTACATCCTTGATATGAAAAAATTTTTTTTAGTACATCCTCGATTTAAAAAAAATTTTTTTAGTACATCCTCGATCTAAAAAAAATTTTTTTAGTACATCCTCGATCTAAAAAAATTTTTTTAGTACATCCTCGATTTAAAAAAAATTTTTTTAGTACATCCTCGATCTAAAAAAATTTTTTTAGTACATCCTCGACCTAAAAAAAATTTTTTTAGTACATCCTCGATCTAAAAAAATTTTTTTAGTACATCCTCGATCTAAAAAAATTTTTTTAGTACATCCTCGATCTAAAAAAAATTTTTTTAGTACATCCTTGATATGAAAAAATTTTTTTTAGTACATCCTCGATTTAAAAAAAATTTTTTAGTACATCCTCGATCTAAAAAAAATTTTTTTAGTACATCCTCGATCTAAAAAAATTTTTTTAGTACATCCTCGATCTAAAAAAAATTTTTTTAGTACATCCTTGATATGAAAAAATTTTTTTTAGTACATCCTCGATCTAAAAAAATTTTTTTAGTACATCCTCGATCTAAAAAAAATTTTTTTAGTACATCCTTGATATGAAAAAATTTTTTTTAGTACATCCTCGATTTAAAAAAAATTTTTTTAGATCGAGGATGTACTAAAAAAATTTTTTTAGATCGAGGATGTACTAAAAAAATTTTTTTTAAATCGAGGATGTACTAAAAAAATTTTTTTAGATCGAGGATGTACTAAAAAAATTTTTTTTAGGTCGAGGATGTACTAAAAAAATTTTTTTTAGGTCGAGGATGTACTAAAAAAATTTTTTTATATCGAGGATGTACTAAAAAAATTTTTTTTAAATCGAGGATGTACTAAAAAAATTTTTTTTAGGTCGAGGATGTACTAAAAAAATTTTTTTAGATCGAGGATGTACTAAAAAAATTTTTTTTAGGTCGAGGATGTACTAAAAAAATTTTTTTAGATCGAGGATGTACTAAAAAAATTTTTTTTAAATCGAGGATGTACTAAAAAAATTTTTTTAGATCGAGGATGTACTAAAAAAATTTTTTTTAGATCGAGGATGTACTAAAAAAATTTTTTTAGATCGAGGATGTACTAAAAAAATTTTTTTTAGGTCGAGGATGTACTAAAAAAATTTTTTTTAGGTCGAGGATGTACTAAAAAAATTTTTTTAGATCGAGGATGTACTAAAAAAATTTTTTTTAGATCGAGGATGTACTAAAAAAATTTTTTTAGATCGAGGATGTACTAAAAAAATTTTTTTTAGGTCGAGGATGTACTAAAAAAATTTTTTTTAGGTCGAGGATGTACTAAAAAAATTTTTTTTAGATCGAGGATGTACTAAAAAAATTTTTTTAGATCGAGGATGTACTAAAAAAATTTTTTTTAGGTCGAGGATGTACTAAAAAAATTTTTTTTAGGTCGAGGATGTACTAAAAAAATTTTTTTAAATCGAGGATGTACTAAAAAATTTTTTTTTAGATCGAGGATGTACTAAAAAAATTTTTTTAGATCGAGGATGTACTAAAAAAATTTTTTTTAGGTCGAGGATGTACTAAAAAAATTTTTTTTAGGTCGAGGATGTACTAAAAAAATTTTTTTTAGATCGAGGATGTACTAAAAAAATTTTTTTAGATCGAGGATGTACTAAAAAAATTTTTTTTAGGTCGAGGATGTACTAAAAAAATTTTTTTTAGGTCGAGGATGTACTAAAAAAATTTTTTTAAATCGAGGATGTACTAAAAAAATTTTTTTTAAATCGAGGATGTACTAAAAAAATTTTTTTTAGGTCCAGGATGTACTAAAAAAATTTTTTTAGATCGAGGATGTACTAAAAAAATTTTTTTTAGATCGAGGATGTACTAAAAAAATTTTTTTAGATCGAGGATGTACTAAAAAAATTTTTTTTAGGTCGAGGATGTACTAAAAAAATTTTTTTTAGGTCGAGGATGTACTAAAAAAATTTTTTTTAGATCGAGGATGTACTAAAAAAATTTTTTTAGATCGAGGATGTACTAAAAAAATTTTTTTTAGGTCGAGGATGTACTAAAAAAATTTTTTTTAGGTCGAGGATGTACTAAAAAAATTTTTTTAAATCGAGGATGTACTAAAAAAATTTTTTTTAGATCGAGGATGTACTAAAAAAATTTTTTTAGATCGAGGATGTACTAAAAAAATTTTTTTTAGGTCGAGGATGTACTAAAAAAATTTTTTTTAGGTCGAGGATGTACTAAAAAAATTTTTTTTAGGTCGAGGATGTACTAAAAAAATTTTTTTAAATCGAGGATGTACTAAAAAAATTTTTTTTAGATCGAGGATGTACTAAAAAAATTTTTTTAGATCGAGGATGTACTAAAAAAATTTTTTTTAGGTCGAGGATGTACTAAAAAAATTTTTTTTAGGTCGAGGATGTACTAAAAAATTTTTTTAGATCGAGGATGTACTAAAAAAATTTTTTTTAGATCGAGGATGTACTAAAAAAATTTTTTTAGATCGAGGATGTACTAAAAAAATTTTTTTTAGGTCGAGGATGTACTAAAAAAATTTTTTTTAGGTCGAGGATGTACTAAAAAAATTTTTTTTAGATCGAGGATGTACTAAAAAAATTTTTTTAGATCGAGGATGTACTAAAAAAATTTTTTTTAGGTCGAGGATGTACTAAAAAAATTTTTTTTAGGTCGAGGATGTACTAAAAAAATTTTTTTAAATCGAGGATGTACTAAAAAAATTTTTTTTAGATCGAGGATGTACTAAAAAAATTTTTTTAGATCGAGGATGTACTAAAAAAATTTTTTTTAGGTCGAGGATGTACTAAAAAAATTTTTTTTAGGTCGAGGATGTACTAAAAAAATTTTTTTAGATCGAGGATGTACTAAAAAAATTTTTTTTAGATCGAGGATGTACTAAAAAAATTTTTTTTAGGTCGAGGATGTACTAAAAAAATTTTTTTAGATCGAGGATGTACTAAAAAAATTTTTTTTAGATCGAGAATGTACTAAAAAAATTTTTTTTAGGTCGAGGATGTACTAAAAAAATTTTTTTTAGGTCGAGGATGTACTAAAAAAATTTTTTTAAATCGAGGATGCACTAAAAAAATTTTTTTTAAATCGAGGATGTACTAAAAAAATTTTTTTTAGGTCGAGGATGTACTAAAAAATTTTTTTAGATCGAGGATGTACTAAAAAAATTTTTTTTAGATCGAGGATGTACTAAAAAAATTTTTTTAGATCGAGGATGTACTAAAAAAATTTTTTTTAGGTCGAGGATGTACTAAAAAAATTTTTTTTAGGTCGAGGATGTACTAAAAAAATTTTTTTTAGATCGAGGATGTACTAAAAAAATTTTTTTAGATCGAGGATGTACTAAAAAAATTTTTTTTAGGTCGAGGATGTACTAAAAAAATTTTTTTTAGGTCGAGGATGTACTAAAAAAATTTTTTTAAATCGAGGATGTACTAAAAAAATTTTTTTTAGATCGAGGATGTACTAAAAAAATTTTTTTAGATCGAGGATGTACTAAAAAAATTTTTTTTAGGTCGAGGATGTACTAAAAAAATTTTTTTTAGGTCGAGGATGTACTAAAAAAATTTTTTTTAGATCGAGGATGTACTAAAAAAATTTTTTTAGATCGAGGATGTACTAAAAAAATTT
Source organism: Anopheles nili (assembly GCF_943737925.1). Lineage (NCBI taxonomy): Eukaryota > Metazoa > Arthropoda > Insecta > Diptera > Culicidae > Anopheles > Anopheles nili. Next base: position 74,957 of record NW_026525565.1, on the reverse strand, counting down.
TTTTTAGGTCGAGGATGTACTAAAAAAATTTTTTTTAGGTCGAGGATGTACTAAAAAAATTTTTTTAAATCGAGGATGTACTAAAAAAATTTTTTTTAAATCGAGGATGTACTAAAAAAATTTTTTTAGATCGAGGATGTACTAAAAAAATTTTTTTAAATCGAGGATGTACTAAAAAAAAATTTTTTAAATCGAGGATGTACTAAAAAAATTTTTTTTAGGTCGAGGATGTACTAAAAAAATTTTTTTAAATCGAGGATGTACTAAAAAAATTTTTTTTAGATCGAGGATGTACTAAAAAAATTTTTTTAGATCGAGGATGTACTAAAAAAATTTTTTTTAGGTCGAGGATGTACTAAAAAAATTTTTTTTAGGTCGAGGATGTACTAAAAAAATTTTTTTTAGATCGAGGATGTACTAAAAAAATTTTTTTAGATCGAGGATGTACTAAAAAAATTTTTTTTAGGTCGAGGATGTACTAAAAAAATTTTTTTTAGGTCGAGGATGTACTAAAAAAATTTTTTTAAATCGAGGATGTACTAAAAAATTTTTTTTTAAATCGAGGATGTACTAAAAAAATTTTTTTAGATCGAGGATGTACTAAAAAAATTTTTTTAAATCGAGGATGTACTAAAAAAAATTTTTTAAATCGAGGATGTACTAAAAAAATTTTTTTTAGGTCGAGGATGTACTAAAAAAATTTTTTTAAATCGAGGATGTACTAAAAAAATTTTTTTTAGATCGAGGATGTACTAAAAAAATTTTTTTAGATCGAGGATGTACTAAAAAAATTTTTTTTAGGTCGAGGATGTACTAAAAAAATTTTTTTTAGGTCGAGGATGTACTAAAAAAATTTTTTTAGATCGAGGATGTACTAAAAAAATTTTTTTAGATCGAGGATGTACTAAAAAAAATTTTTTTAGGTCGAGGATGTACTAAAAAAATTTTTTTTAGGTCGAGGATGTACTAAAAAAATTTTTTTTAGGTCGAGGATGTACTAAAAAAATTTTTTTTAGATCGAGGATGTACTAAAAAAATTTTTTTAGATCGAGGATGTACTAAAAAAATTTTTTTTAGGTCGAGGATGTACTAAAAAAATTTTTTTTAGGTCAAGGATGTACTAAAAAAATTTTTTTAGATCGAGGATGTACTAAAAAATTTTTTTTTAGATCGAGGATGTACTAAAAAAATTTTTTTAGATCGAGGATGTACTAAAAAAAATTTTTTTAGGTCGAGGATGTACTAAAAAAATTTTTTTTAGGTCGAGGATGTACTAAAAAAATTTTTTTAAATCGAGGATGTGCTAAAAAAATTTTTTTTAAATCGAGGATGTACTAAAAAAATTTTTTTTAGGTCGAGGATGTACTAAAAAAATTTTTTTAGATCGAGGATGTACTAAAAAAATTTTTTTTAGGTCGAGGATGTACTAAAAAAATTTTTTTAGATCGAGGATGTACTAAAAAAATTTTTTTTAAATCGAGGATGTACTAAAAAAATTTTTTTAGATCGAGGATGTACTAAAAAAATTTTTTTTAGATCGAGGATGTACTAAAAAAATTTTTTTAGATCGAGGATGTACTAAAAAAATTTTTTTTAGGTCGAGGATGTACTAAAAAAATTTTTTTTAGGTCGAGGATGTACTAAAAAAATTTTTTTAGATCGAGGATGTACTAAAAAAATTTTTTTTAGATCGAGGATGTACTAAAAAAATTTTTTTAGATCGAGGATGTACTAAAAAAATTTTTTTTAGGTCGAGGATGTACTAAAAAAATTTTTTTAGGTCGAGGATGTACTAAAAAAATTTTTTTTAGATCGAGGATGTACTAAAAAAATTTTTTTAGATCGAGGATGTACTATAAAAATTTTTTTTAGGTCGAGGATGTACTAAAAAAATTTTTTTTAGGTCGAGGATGTACTAAAAAAATTTTTTTAAATCGAGGATGTACTAAAAAAATTTTTTTTAGATCGAGGATGTACTAAAAAAATTTTTTTAGATCGAGGATGTACTAAAAAAATTTTTTTTAGGTCGAGGATGTACTAAAAAAATTTTTTTTAGGTCGAGGATGTACTAAAAAAATTTTTTTTAGATCGAGGATGTACTAAAAAAATTTTTTTAGATCGAGGATGTACTAAAAAAATTTTATTTAGGTCGAGGATGTACTAAAAAAATTTTTTTTAGGTCGAGGATGTACTAAAAAAATTTTTTTAAATCGAGGATGTACTAAAAAAATTTTTTTTAAATCGAGGATGTACTAAAAAAATTTTTTTTAGGTCGAGGATGTACTAAAAAAATTTTTTTAGATCGAGGATGTACTAAAAAAATTTTTTTTAGATCGAGGATGTACTAAAAAAATTTTTTAGATCGAGGATGTACTAAAAAATTTTTTTTAGGTCGAGGATGTACTAAAAAAATTTTTTTTAGGTCGAGGATGTACTAAAAAAATTTTTTTTAGATCGAGGATGTACTAAAAAAATTTTTTTAGATCGAGGATGTACTAAAAAAATTTTTTTTAGGTCGAGGATGTACTAAAAAAATTTTTTTTAGGTCGAGGATGTACTAAAAAAATTTTTTTAAATCGAGGATGTACTAAAAAAATTTTTTTTAGATCGAGGATGTACTAAAAAAATTTTTTTAGATCGAGGATGTACTAAAAAAATTTTTTTTAGGTCGAGGATGTACTAAAAAAATTTTTTTTAGGTCGAGGATGTACTAAAAAAATTTTTTTAAATCGAGGATGTACTAAAAAAATTTTTTTTAAATCGAGGATGTACTAAAAAAATTTTTTTAGATCGAGGATGTACTAAAAAAATTTTTTTTAGGTCGAGGATGTACTAAAAAAATTTTTTTTAGGTCGAGGATGTACTAAAAAAATTTTTTTTAGGTCGAGGATGTACTAAAAAAATTTTTTTAGATCGAGGATGTACTAAAAAAATTTTTTTTAGGTCGAGGATGTACTAAAAAAATTTTTTTTAGGTCGAGGATGTACTAAAAAAATTTTTTTTAGATCGAGGATGTACTAAAAAAATTTTTTTAGATCGAGGATGTACTAAAAAAATTTTTTTTAGGTCGAGGATGTACTAAAAAAATTTTTTTTAGGTCGAGGATGTACTAAAAAAATTTTTTTAAATCGAGGATGTACTAAAAAAATTTTTTTTAAATCGAGGATGTACTAAAAAAATTTTTTTAGATCGAGGATGTACTAAAAAAATTTTTTTTAGGTCGAGGATGTACTAAAAAAATTTTTTTTAGGTCGAGGATGTACTAAAAAAATTTTTTTTAGATCAAGGATGTACTAAAAAAATTTTTTTAGATCGAGGATGTACTAAAAAAATTTTTTTTAGGTCGAGGATGTACTAAAAAAATTTTTTTTAGGTCGAGGATGTACTAAAAAAATTTTTTTAAATCGAGGATGTACTAAAAAAATTTTTTTTAAATCGAGGATGTACTAAAAAAATTTTTTTTAGGTCGAGGATGTACTAAAAAAATTTTTTTAGATCGAGGATGTACTAAAAAAATTTTTTTTAGGTCGAGGATGTACTAAAAAAATTTTTTTAGATCGAGGATGTACTAAAAAAATTTTTTTTAAATCGAGGATGTACTAAAAAAATTTTTTTAGATCGAGGATGTACTAAAAAAATTTTTTTTAGATCGAGGATGTACTAAAAAAATTTTTTTAGATCGAGGATGTACTAAAAAAATTTTTTTAGATCGAGGATGTACTAAAAAAATTTTTTTTAGATCGAGGATGTACTAAAAAAATTTTTTTAGATCGAGGATGTACTAAAAAAATTTTTTTTAGGTCGAGGATGTACTAAAAAAATTTTTTTAAATCGAGGATGTACTAAAAAAATTTTTTTTAAATCGAGGATGTACTAAAAAAATTTTTTTTAGGTCGAGGATGTACTAAAAAAATTTTTTTAGATCGAGGATGTACTAAAAAAATTTTTTTTAGGTCGAGGATGTACTAAAAAAATTTTTTTAGATCGAGGATGTACTAAAAAAATTTTTTTTTTAGATCGAGGATGTACTAAAAAAATTTTTTTTAGATCGAGGATGTACTAAAAAAATTTTTTTTAGGTCGAGGATGTACTAAAAAAATTTTTTTTAGATCGAGGATGTACTAAAAAAATTTTTTTAGATCGAGGATGTACTAAAAAAATTTTTTTTAGGTCGAGGATGTACTAAAAAAATTTTTTTTAGGTCGAGGATGTACTAAAAAAATTTTTTTAAATCGAGGATGTACTAAAAAAATTTTTTTTAGATCGAGGATGTACTAAAAAAATTTTTTTAGATCGAGGATGTACTAAAAAAATTTTTTTTAGGTCGAGGATGTACTAAAAAAATTTTTTTTAGGTCGAGGATGTACTAAAAAAATTTTTTTTAGATCGAGGATGTACTAAAAAAATTTTTTTAGATCGAGGATGTACTAAAAAAATTTTTTTTAGGTCGAGGATGTACTAAAAAAATTTTTTTTAGGTCGAGGATGTACTAAAAAAATTTTTTTTAAATCGAGGATGTACTAAAAAAATTTTTTTTAAATCGAGGATGTACTAAAAAAATTTTTTTAGATCGAGGATGTACTAAAAAAATTTTTTTAAATCGAGGATGTACTAAAAAAAATTTTTTAAATCGAGGATGTACTAAAAAAATTTTTTTTAGGTCGAGGATGTACTAAAAAAATTTTTTTAAATCGAGGATGTACTAAAAAAATTTTTTTTAGATCGAGGATGTACTAAAAAAATTTTTTTAGATCGAGGATGTACTAAAAAAATTTTTTTTAGGTCGAGGATGTACTAAAAAAATTTTTTTTAGGTCGAGGATGTACTAAAAAAATTTTTTTTAGATCGAGGATGTACTAAAAAAATTTTTTTAGATCGAGGATGTACTAAAAAAATTTTTTTTAGGTCGAGGATGTACTAAAAAAATTTTTTTTAGGTCGAGGATGTACTAAAAAAATTTTTTTAAATCGAGGATGTACTAAAAAAATTTTTTTTAAATCGAGGATGTACTAAAAAAATTTTTTTAGATCGAGGATGTACTAAAAAAATTTTTTTAAATCGAGGATGTACTAAAAAAAATTTTTTAAATCGAGGATGTACTAAAAAAATTTTTTTAAATCGAGGATGTACTAAAAAAATTTTATTTAGATCGAGGATGTACTAAAAAATTTTTTTTAGATCGAGGATGTACTAAAAAAATTTTTTTTAGGTCGAGGATGTACTAAAAAAATTTTTTTTAGGTCGAGGATGTACTAAAAAAATTTTTTTTAGATCGAGGATGTACTAAAAAAATTTTTTTAGATCGAGGATGTACTAAAAAAATTTTTTTTAGGTCGAGGATGTACTAAAAAAATTTTTTTTAGGTCGAGGATGTACTAAAAAAATTTTTTTAAATCGAGGATGTACTAAAAAAATTTTTTTTAGATCGAGGATGTACTAAAAAAATTTTTTTAGATCGAGGATGTACTAAAAAAATTTTTTTTAGGTCGAGGATGTACTAAAAAAATTTTTTTTAGGTCGAGGATGTACTAAAAAAATTTTTTTAGATCGAGGATGTACTAAAAAAATTTTTTTTAGATCGAGGATGTACTAAAAAAATTTTTTTAGATCGAGGATGTACTAAAAAAATTTTTTTTAGGTCGAGGATGTACTAAAAAAATTTTTTTTAGGTCGAGGATGTACTAAAAAAATTTTTTTTAGATCGAGGATGTACTAAAAAAATTTTTTTAGATCGAGGCTGTACTAAACAAATTTTTTTTAGGTCGAGGATGTACTAAAAAAATTTTTTTTAGGTCGAGGATGTACTAAAAAAATTTTTTTAAATCGAGGATGTACTAAAAAAATTTTTTTTAGATCGAGGATGTACTAAAAAAATTTTTTTAGATCGAGGATGTACTAAAAAAATTTTTTTTAGGTCGAGGATGTACTAAAAAAATTTTTTTTAGGTCGAGGATGTACTAAAAAAATTTTTTTAAATCGAGGATGTACTAAAAAAATTTTTTTTAGATCGAGGATGTACTAAAAAAATTTTTTTAGATCGAGGATGTACTAAAAAAATTTTTTTTAGGTCGAGGATGTACTAAAAAAATTTTTTTTAGGTCGAGGATGTACTAAAAAAATTTTTTTTAGATCGAGGATGTACTAAAAAAATTTTTTTAGATCGAGGATGTACTAAAAAAATTTTTTTTAGGTCGAGGATGTACTAAAAAAATTTTTTTTAGATCGAGGATGTACTAAAAAAATTTTTTTAGATCGAGGATGTACTAAAAAAATTTTTTTAGATCGAGGATGTACTAAAAAAATTTTTTTAAATCGAGGATGTACAAAAAAAATTTTTTTTAAATCGAGGATGTACTAAAAAAATTTTTTTAGATCGAGGATGTACTAAAAAAATTTTTTTTAGGTCGAGGATGTACTAAAAAAATTTTTTTAGATCGAGGATGTACTAAAAAAATTTTTTTTAGGTCGAGGATGCACTAAGAAAATTTTTTTAGATCGAGGATGTACTAAAAAAATTTTTTTAGATCGAGGATGTACTAAAAAAATTTTTTTAAATCGAGGATGTACTAAAAAAATTTTTTTTAAATCGAGGATGTACTAAAAAAATTTTTTTAGATCGAGGATGTACTAAAAAAATTTTTTTAGTTCGAGGATTTACTAAAAAAATTTTTTTAGATCGAGGATGTGCTAAAAAAATTTTTTTTAGATCGAGAATGTACTAAAAAATTTTTTTTAAATCGAGGATGTACTAAAAAAAATTTTTTCATATCAAGGATGTACTAAAAAAATTTTTTTTAAATCGAGGATGTACTAAAAAAATTTTTTTTAGATCGAGGATGTACTAAAAAAATTTTTTTAGATCGAGGATGTGCTAAAAAAATTTTTTTTCGATCGAGGATGTACTAAAAAATTTTTTTTAAATCGAGGATGTACTAAAAAAATTTTTTTAGATCGAGGATGTACTAAAAAAATTTTTTTTAGGTCGAGGATGTACTAAAAAAATTTTTTTAGGTCGAGGATGTACTAAAAAAATTTTTTTAGATCGAGGATGTACTAAAAAAATTTTTTTAGATCGAGGATGTACTAAAAAAATTTTTTTAAATCGAGGATGTACTAAAAAAATTTTTTTTAAATCGAGGATGTACTAAAAAAATTTTTTTAGATCGAGGATGTACTAAAAAAATTTTTTTTAAGTCGAGGATGTACTAAAAAAATTTTTTTAGATCGAGGATGTACTAAAAAAATTTTTTTTAGGTCGAGGATGTACTAAAAAAATTTTTTTAGATCGAGGATGTACTAAAAAAATTTTTTTAGATCGAGGATGTACTAAAAAAATTTTTTTAAATCGAGGATGTACTAAAAAAATTTTTTTTAAATCGAGGATGTACTAAAAAAATTTTTTTAGATCGAGGATGTACTAAAAAAATTTTTTTTAGATCGAGGATGTACTAAAAAAATTTTTTTAGATCGAGGATGTGCTAAAAAAATTTTTTTTAGATCGAGGATGTGCTAAAAAAATTTTTTTTAATCGAGGATGTACTAAAAAAAATTTTTTCATATCAAGGATGTACTAAAAAAATGTTTTTTAAATCGAGGATGTACTAAAAAAATTTTTTTTAGATCGAGGATGTACTAAAAAAATTTTTTTAGATCGAGGATGTGCTAAAAAAATTTTTTTTAGATCGAGGATGTACTAAAAATTTTTTTTTAAATCGAGGATGTACTAAAAAATTTTTTTAGATCGAGGATGTACTAAAAAAATTTTTTTTAAATCGAGGATGTACTAAAAAAATTTTTTTAGATCGAGGATGTGCTAAAAAAATTTTTTTTAGATCGAGGATGTACTAAAAAATTTTTTTTAAATCGAGGATGTACTAAAAAAAATTTTTTCATATCAAGGATGTACTAAAAAATTTTTTTTTAGATCGAGGATGTACTAAAAAAATTTTTTTAGATCGAGGATGTACTAAAAAAATTTTTTTTAAATCGAGGATGTACTAAAAAAATTTTTTTTAAATCGAGGATGTACTAAAAAAATTTTTTTAGATCGAGGATGTACTAAAAAAATTTTTTTTAGGTCGAGGATGTACTAAAAAAATTTTTTTAGATCGAGGATGTACTAAAAAAATTTTTTTTAAATCGAGGATGTACTAAAAAAATTTTTTTAGATCGAGGATGTACTAAAAAAATTTTTTTTAGGTCGAGGATGTACTAAAAAAATTTTTTTTAGGTCGAGGATGTACTAAAAAAATTTTTTTAGATCGAGGATGTACTAAAAAAATTTTTTTTAGGTCGAGGATGTACTAAAAAAATTTTTTTAGATCGAGGATGTACTAAAAAAATTTTTTTTAGATCGAGGATGTACTAAAAAAATTTTTTTAAATCGAGGATGTACTAAAAAAATTTTTTTTAAATCGAGGATGTACTAAAAAAATTTTTTTAGATCGAGGATGTACTAAAAAAATTTTTTTAGGTCGAGGATGTACTAAAAAAATTTTTTTAGATCGAGGATGTACTAAAAAAATTTTTTTTAGGTCGAGGATGTACTAAAAAAATTTTTTTAGATCGAGGATGTACTAAAAAAATTTTTTTTAGATCGAGGATGTACTAAAAAAATTTTTTTAAATCGAGGATGTACTAAAAAAATTTTTTTTAAATCGAGGATGTACTAAAAAAATTTTTTTAGATCGAGGATGTACTAAAAAAATTTTTTTTAGATCGAGGATGTACTAAAAAATTTTTTTAGATCGAGGATGTACTAAAAAAATTATTTTTAAATCGAGGATGTACTAAAAAAATTTTTTTAGATCGAGGATGTACTAAAAAAATTTTTTTAAATCGAGGATGTACTAAAAAAATTTTTTTAGATCGAGGATGTACTAAAAAAATTTTTTTTAGGTCGAGGATGTACTAAAAAAATTTTTTTAGATCGAGGATGTACTAAATAAATTTTTTTTAGGTCGAGGATGTACTAAAAAAATTTTTTTAGATCGAGGATGTACTAAAAAAATTTTTTTTAGATCGAGGATGTACTAAAAAATTTTTTTTAAATCGAGGGTGTACTAAAAAAAATTTTTTCATATCAAGGATGTACTAAAAAAATTTTTTTTAGATCGAGGATGTACTAAAAAAATTTTTTTAGATCGAGGATGTACTAAAAAATTTTTTTTTAAATCGAGGATGTACTAAAAAAATTTTTTTAGATCGAGGATGTACTAAAAAAATTTTTTTTAAATCGAGGATGTACTAAAAAAATTTTTTTTAAATCGAGGATGTACTAAAAAAATTTTTTTAGATCGAGGATGTACTAAAAAAATTTTTTTTAGGTCGAGGATGTACTAAAAAAATTTTTTTAGATCGAGGATGTACTAAAAAAATTTTTTTAGATCGAGGATGTACTAAAAAAATTTTTTTTAGATCGAGGATGTACTAAAAAAATTTTTTTTAATCGAAGATGTACTAAAAAAATTTTTTTTGATCGAGGATGTACTAAAAAAATTTTTTATAGATCGAGGATGTACTAAAAAAATTTTTTTAGATCGAGGATGTACTAAAAAAAATTTTTTTACATCGAGGATGTACTAAAAATTTTTTTTTTATCGAGGATGTACTAAAAAAATTTTTTTCATATCAAGGATGTAGTAAAATAATTTTTTTTAGATCGAGGATGTACTAAAAAAAATTTTTTTGATCGAGGATGTACTAAAAAAAATTTTTTCATATCGAGGATGTACTAAAAAAATTTTTTTAGATCGAGGATGTACTACAAAAATTTTTTTTAGATCGAGGATGTACTAAAAAAATTTTTTTAGATCGAGGATGTACTAAAAAATTTTTTTAGATCGAGGATGTACTAAAAAAATTTTTTTCATATCAAGGATGTACTAAAAAAATTTTTTTTAGATCGAGGATGTACTAAAAAAATTTTTTTTGATCGAGGATGTACTAAAAAAAATTTTTTCATATCGAGGATGTACTAAAAAAATTTTTTTTAGATCAAGGATGTACTAAAAAAATTTTTTTTGTTCGAGGATGTACTAAAAAGATTTTTTTAGATCGAGGATGTACTAAAAAAATTTTTTTAGATCGAGGATGTACTAAAAAATTTTTTTTTAGATCGAGGATGTACTAAAAAAATTTTTTTTGATCGAGGATGTACTAAAAAAATTTTTTTCATATCAAGGATGTACTAAAAAAATTTTTTTTAGATCGAGGATGTACTAAAAAAATTTTTTTTGATCGAGGATGTACTAAAAAAAATTTTTTCATATCGAGGATGTACTAAAAAAATTTTTTTTAGATCAAGGATGTACTAAAAAAATTTTTTTTGATCGAGGATGTACTAAAAAAATTTTTTTAGATCGAGGATGTACTAAAAAAAATTTTTTTACATCGAGGATGTACTAAAAAATTTTTTTTTATCGAGGATGTACTAAAAAAATTTTTTTCATATCAAGGATGTACTATAATAAATTTTTTAAATCGAGGATGTACTAAAAAAATTTTTTTTGATCGAGGATGTACTAAAAAAAATTTTTTCATATCGAGGATGTACTAAAAAAATTTTTTTTAGTTCAAGGATGTACTAAAAAAATTTTTTTTGATCGAGGATGTATTAAAAAAATTTTTTTTGATCGAGGATGTACTAAAAAAATTTTTTTTAGATCGAGGATGTACTAAAAAAATTTTTTTAGATCGAGGATGTACTAAAAAAAATTTTTTAGATCGAGGATGTACTAAAAAAAATTTTTTCATATCAAGGATGTACTAAAAAAATTTTTTTTAGATCGAGGATGTACTAAAAAATTTTTTTAGATCGGGGATGTACTAAAAAAAATTTTTCATATCAAGGATGTACTAAAAAATTTTTTTTTAGATCGAGGATGTACTAAAAAATTTTTTTTGATCGAGGATGTACTAAAAAAATTTTTTTAGATCGAGGATGTACTAAAAATTTTTTTTCCATATCAAGGATGTACTAAAAAAATTTTTTTTAGATCGAGGATGTACTAAAAAAATTTTTTTAGATCGAGGATGTACTAAAAAATTTTTTTTCATATCAAGGATGTACTAAAAAAATTTTTTTTAGATCGAGGATGTACTAAAAAAATTTTTTTAGATCGAGGATGTACTAAAAAAATTTTTTTAGATCGAGGATGTACTAAAAAAAATTTTTTCATATCAAGGATGTACTAAAAAAATTTTTTTTAGATCGAGGATGTACTAAAAAAATTTTTTTTGATCGAGGATGTACTAAAAAAATTTTTTTAGATCGAGGATGTACTAAAAAAAATTTTTTCATATCAAGGATGTACTAAAAAAATTTTTTTTAGATCGAGGATGTACTAAAAAAATTTTTTTTGATCTAGGATGTACTAAAAAAATTTTTTTTAGATCGAGGATGTACTAAAAAAATTTTTTTAGATCGAGGATGTACTAAAAAAATTTTTTTCATATCAAGGATGTACTAAAAAAATTTTTTTTAGATCGAGGATGTACTAAAAAAATTTTTTTGATCGAGGATGTACTAAAAAAATTTTTTTCATATCAAGGATGTACTAAAAAAATTTTTTTTAGATCGAGGATGTACTAAAAAAATTTTTTTTGATCGAGGATGTACTAAAAAAATTTTTTTTAGATCGAGGATGTACTAAAAAAATTTTTTTCATATCAAGGATGTACTAAAAAATTTTTTTTTAGATCGAGGATGTAGTAAAAAAAATTTTTTCATATCAAGGATGTACTAAAAAATTTTTTTTTAGATCGAGGATGTACTAAAAAAATTTTTTTTGATCGAGGATGTACTAAAAAAATTTTTTTTAGATCGAGGATGTACTAAAAAAATTTTTTTAGATCGAGGATGTACTAAAAAATTTTTTTCCATATCAAGGATGTACTAAAAAAATTTTTTTTAGATCGAGGATGTACTAAAAAAATTTTTTTTGATCGAGGATGTACTAAAAAAATTTTTTTCATATCAAGGATGTACTAAAAAAATTTTTTTTAGATCGAGGATGTACTAAAAAAATTTTTTTTGATCGAGGATGTACTAAAAAAATTTTTTTCATATCAAGGATGTACTAAAAAAATTTTTTTTAGATCGAGGATGTACTAAAAAAATTTTTTTTGATCGAGGATGTACTAAAAAAATTTTTTTTGATCGAGGATGTACTAAAAAAATTTTTTTCATATCAAGGATGTACTAAAAAAATTTTTTTTAGATCGAGGATGTAGTAAAAAAATTTTTTTTGATCGAGGATGTACTAAAAAAATTTTTTTTGATCGAGGATGTACTAAAAAAAATTTTTTTGATCGAGGATGTACTAAAAAAATTTTTTTCATATCAAGGATGTACTAAAAAAATTTTTTTTAGATCGAGGATGTACTAAAAAAATTTTTTTTGATCGAGGATGTACTAAAATAATTTTTTTTAGATCGAGGATGTACTAAAAAATTTTTTTTCATATCAAAGATGTACTAAAAACATTTGTTTTAGATCGAGGATGTACTAAAAAAATTGTTTTTGATCGAGAATGTACTAAAAAAATTTTTTTTGATCGAGGATGTACTAAAAAAATTTTTTTAGATCGAGGCTGTACTAAAAAAAATTTTTTCATATCAAGGATGTACTTAAAAAATTTTTTTTAGATCGAGGATGTACTAAAAAAATTTTTTTTGATCGAGGATGTACTAAAAAAAATTTTTTCATATCAAGGATGTACTTAAAAAATTTTTTTTAGATCGAGGATGTACTAAAAAAATTTTTTTTAGATCGAGGATGTACTAAAAAAATTTTTTTAGATCGAGGATGTACTAAAAAAAATTTTTTTAGATCAAGGATGTACTAAAAAATTTTTTTTTAGATCGAGGATGTACTACAAAATTTTTTTTGTTCGAGGATGTACTAAAAAAATTTTTTTAGATCGAGGATGTACTAAAAAAATTTTTTTCATATCAAGGATGTACTAAAAAAATTTTTTTTAGATCGAGGATGTACTAAAAAAATTTTTTTTGATCGAGGATGTACTAAAAAAATTTTTTTCATATCAAGGATGTACTAAAAATATTTTTTTTAGATCGAGGATGTACTAAAAAAATTTTTTTTGATCGAGGATGTACTAAAAAAATTTTTTTTGATCGAGGATGTACTAAAAAAATTTTTTTCATATCAAGGATGTACTAAAAAAATTTTTTTTAGATCGAGGATGTAGTAAAAAAATTTTTTTTGATCGAGGATGTACTAAAAAAATTTTTTTAGATCGAGGATGTACTAAAAAAAATTTTTCATTTCAAGGATGTACTAAAAAATTTTTTTTTAGATCGAGGATGTACTAAAAAAATTTTTTTTGATCGAGGATGTACTAAAAAAATTTTTTTAGATCGAGGATGTACTAAAAAAATTTTTTTCATATCAAGGATGTACTAAAAAAATTTTTTTTAGATCGAGGATGTACTAAAAAAATTTTTTTTGATCGAGGATGTACTAAAAAAATTTTTTTCATATCAAGGATGTACTAAAAAAATTTTTTTTAGATCGAGGATGTACTAAAAAAATTTTTTTAGATCGAGGATGTACTAAAAAAAATTTTTTAGATCGAGGATGTACTAAAAAAATTTTTTTCATATCAAGGATGTACTAAAAAAATTTTTTTTAGATCGAGGATGTACTAAAAAAATTTTTTTAGATCGAGGATGTACTAAAAAAAATTTTTTAGATCGAGGATGTACTAAAAAAAATTTTTTCATATCGAGGATGTACTAAAAAAATTTTTTTTAGATCAAGGATGTACTAAAAAAATTTTTTTTAGATCGAGGATGTACTAAAAAAATTTTTTTAGATCGAGGATGTACTAAAAATTTTTTTAGATCGAGGATGTACTAAAAAAATTTTTTTCATATCAAGGATGTACTAAAAAAATTTTTTTTAGATCGAGGATGTACTAAAAAAATTTTTTTTGATCGAGGATGTACTAAAAAAAATTTTTTCATATCGAGGATGTACTAAAAAAATTTTTTTTAGATCAAGGATGTACTAAAAAAATTTTTTTTGATCGAGGATGTACTAAAAAAATTTTTTTAGATCGAGGATGTACTAAAAAAAATTTTTTTACATCGAGGATGTACTAAAATTTTTTTTTTTATCGAGGATGTACTAAAAAAATTTTTTTCATATCAAGGATGTACTAAAATAATTTTTTTTAGATCGAGGATGTACTAAAAAAAATTTTTTTGATCGAGGATGTACTAAAAAAAATTTTTTCATATCGAGGATGTACTAAAAAAATTTTTTTTAGATCAAGGATGTACTAAAAAAATTTTTTTTAGATCGAGGATGTACTAAAAAAATTTTTTTAGATCGAGGATGTACTAAAAAATTTTTTTAGATCGAGGATGTACTAAAAAAATTTTTTTCATATCAAGGATGTACTAAAAAAATTTTTTTTAGATCGAGGATGTACTAAAAAAATTGTTTTTGATCGAGGATGTACTAAAAAAATTTTTTTCATATCAAGGATGTACTAAAAAAATTTTTTTTAGATCGAGGATGTACTAAAAAAATTTTTTTAGATCGAGGATGTACTAAAAAAAATTTTTTAGATCGAGGATGTACTAAAAAAAATTTTTTCATATCGAGGATGTACTAAAAAAATTTTTTTTAGATCAAGGATGTACTAAAAAAATTTTTTTTAGATCGAGGATGTACTAAAAAAATTTTTTTAGATCGAGGATGTACTAAAAATTTTTTTAGATCGAGGATGTACTAAAAAAATTTTTTTCATATCAAGGATGTACTAAAAAAATTTTTTTTAGATCGAGGATGTACTAAAAAAATTTTTTTTGATCGAGGATGTACTAAAAAAAATTTTTTCATATCGAGGATGTACTAAAAAAATTTTTTTTAGATCAAGGATGTACTAAAAAAATTTTTTTTGATCGAGGATGTACTAAAAAAATTTTTTTAGATCGAGGATGTACTAAAAAAAATTTTTTTACATCGAGGATGTACTAAAATTTTTTTTTTTATCGAGGATGTACTAAAAAAATTTTTTTCATATCAAGGATGTACTAAAATAATTTTTTTTAGATCGAGGATGTACTAAAAAAATTTTTTTTGATCGAGGATGTACTAAAATAATTTTTTTTAGATCGAGGATGTACTAAAAAATTTTTTTTCATATCAAAGATGTACTAAAAACATTTGTTTTAGATCGAGGATGTACTAAAAAAATTGTTTTTGATCGAGAATGTACTAAAAAAATTTTTTTTGATCGAGGATGTACTAAAAAAATTTTTTTAGATCGAGGCTGTACTAAAAAAAATTTTTTCATATCAAGGATGTACTTAAAAAATTTTTTTTAGATCGAGGATGTACTAAAAAAATTTTTTTTGATCGAGGATGTACTAAAAAAAATTTTTTCATATCAAGGATGTACTTAAAAAATTTTTTTTAGATCGAGGATGTACTAAAAAAATTTTTTTTAGATCGAGGATGTACTAAAAAAATTTTTTTAGATCGAGGATGTACTAAAAAAAATTTTTTTAGATCAAGGATGTACTAAAAAATTTTTTTTTAGATCGAGGATGTACTACAAAATTTTTTTTGTTCGAGGATGTACTAAAAAAATTTTTTTAGATCGAGGATGTACTAAAAAAATTTTTTTCATATCAAGGATGTACTAAAAAAATTTTTTTTAGATCGAGGATGTACTAAAAAAATTTTTTTTGATCGAGGATGTACTAAAAAAATTTTTTTCATATCAAGGATGTACTAAAAATATTTTTTTTAGATCGAGGATGTACTAAAAAAATTTTTTTTGATCGAGGATGTACTAAAAAAATTTTTTTTGATCGAGGATGTACTAAAAAAATTTTTTTTGATCGAGGATGTACTAAAAAAATTTTTTTTAGATCGAGGATGTACTAAAAAAATTTTTTTAGATCGAGGATGTACTAAAAAAAATTTTTTAGATCGAGGATGTACTAAAAAAAATTTTTTCATATCGAGGATGTACTAAAAAAATTTTTTTTAGATCAAGGATGTACTAAAAAAATTTTTTTTGATCGAGGATGTACTAAAAAAATTTTTTTTGATCGAGGATGTACTAAAAAAATTTTTTTTAGATCGAGGATGTACTAAAAAAATTTTTTTAGATCGAGGATGTACTAAAAAAAATTTTTTAGATCGAGGATGTACTAAAAAAAATTTTTTCATATCAAGGATGTACTAAAAAAATTTTTTTTAGATCGAGGATGTACTAAAAAATTTTTTTAGATCGGGGATGTACTAAAAAAAATTTCTCATATCAAGGATGTACTAAAAAATTTTTTTTTAGATCGAGGATGTACTAAAAAATTTTTTTTGATCGAGGATGTACTAAAAAAATTTTATTAGGTCGAGGATGTACTAAAAAATTTTTTTTCATATCAAGGATGTACTAAAAAAATTTTTTTTAGATCGAGGATGTACTAAAAAAATTTTTTTAGATCGAGCATGTACTAAAAATTTTTTTTTCATATCAAGGATGTACTAAAAAAATTTTTTTTAGATCGAGGATGTACTAAAAAAATTTTTTTAGGTCGAGGATGTACTAAAAAAATTTTTTTAGATCGAGGATGTACTAAAAAAAATTTTTTCATATCAAGGATGTACTAAAAAAATTTTTTTTAGATCGAGGATGTACTAAAAAAATTTTTTTTGATCGAGGATGTACTAAAAAAATTTTTTTAGATCGAGGATGTACTAAAAAAAATTTTTTCATATCAAGGATGTACTAAAAAAATTTTTTTTAGATCGAGGATGTACTAAAAAAATTTTTTTTGATCTAGGATGTACTAAAAAAATTTTTTTTAGATCGAGGATGTACTAAAAAAATTTTTTTAGATCGAGGATGTACTAAAAAAATTTTTTTCATATCAAGGATGTACTAAAAAAAATTTTTTTAGATCGAGGATGTACTAAAAAAATTTTTTTTGATCGAGGATGTACTAAAAAAATTTTTTTCATATCAAGGATGTACTAAAAAAATTTTTTTTAGATCGAGGATGTACTAAAAAAATTTTTTTTGATCGAGGATGTACTAAAAAAATTTTTTTTAGATCGAGGATGTACTAAAAAAATTTTTTTCATATCAAGGATGTACTAAAAAATTTTTTTTTAGATCGAGGATGTAGTAAAAAAATATTTTTTGATCGAGGATGTACTAAAAAATTTTTTTTTGATCCAGGATGTACTAAAAAAAATTTTTTCATATCAAGGATGTACTAAAAAATTTTTTTTTAGATCGAGGATGTACTAAAAAAATTTTTTTTGATCGAGGATGTACTAAAAAAATTTTTTTTAGATCGAGGATGTACTAAAAAAATTTTTTTAGATCGAGGATGTACTAAAAAAAATTTTTTCATATCAAGGATGTACTAAACAAATTTTTTTAGATCGAGGATGTACTAAAAAAATTTTTTTTAGATCGAGGATGTACTAAAAAAATTTTTTTTGATCGAGGATGTACTAAAATAATTTTTTTTAGATCGAGGATGTACTAAAAAATTTTTTTTCATATCAAAGATGTACTAAAAACATTTGTTTTAGATCGAGGATGTACTAAAAAAATTGTTTTTGATCGAGAATGTACTAAAAAAATTTTTTTTGATCGAGGATGTACTAAAAAAATTTTTTTAGATCGAGGCTGTACTAAAAAAAATTTTTTCATATCAAGGATGTACTTAAAAAATTTTTTTTAGATCGAGGATGTACTAAAAAAATTTTTTTTGATCGAGGATGTACTAAAAAAAATTTTTTCATATCAAGGATGTACTTAAAAAATTTTTTTTAGATCGAGGATGTACTAAAAAAATTTTTTTTAGATCGAGGATGTACTAAAAAAATTTTTTTAGATCGAGGATGTACTAAAAAAAATTTTTTTAGATCAAGGATGTACTAAAAAATTTTTTTTTAGATCGAGGATGTACTACAAAATTTTTTTTGTTCGAGGATGTACTAAAAAAATTTTTTTAGATCGAGGATGTACTAAAAAAATTTTTTTCATATCAAGGATGTACTAAAAAAATTTTTTTTAGATCGAGGATGTACTAAAAAAATTGTTTTTGATCGAGGATGTACTAAAAAAATTTTTTTCATATCAAGGATGTACTAAAAAAATTTTTTTTAGATCGAGGATGTACTAAAAAAATTTTTTTAGATCGAGGATGTACTAAAAAAAATTTTTTAGATCGAGGATGTACTAAAAAAAATTTTTTCATATCGAGGATGTACTAAAAAAATTTTTTTTAGATCAAGGATGTACTAAAAAAATTTTTTTTAGATCGAGGATGTACTAAAAAAATTTTTTTAGATCGAGGATGTACTAAAAATTTTTTTAGATCGAGGATGTACTAAAAAAATTTTTTTCATATCAAGGATGTACTAAAAAAATTTTTTTTAGATCGAGGATGTACTAAAAAAATTTTTTTTGATCGAGGATGTACTAAAAAAAATTTTTTCATATCGAGGATGTACTAAAAAAATTTTTTTTAGATCAAGGATGTACTAAAAAAATTTTTTTTGATCGAGGATGTACTAAAAAAATTTTTTTAGATCGAGGATGTACTAAAAAAAATTTTTTTACATCGAGGATGTACTAAAATTTTTTTTTTTATCGAGGATGTACTAAAAAAATTTTTTTCATATCAAGGATGTACTAAAATAATTTTTTTTAGATCGAGGATGTACTAAAAAAAATTTTTTTGATCGAGGATGTACTAAAAAAAATTTTTTCATATCGAGGATGTACTAAAAAAATTTTTTTTAGATCAAGGATGTACTAAAAAAATTTTTTTTAGATCGAGGATGTACTAAAAAAATTTTTTTAGATCGAGGATGTACTAAAAAATTTTTTTAGATCGAGGATGTACTAAAAAAATTTTTTTCATATCAAGGATGTACTAAAAAAATTTTTTTTAGATCGAGGATGTACTAAAAAAATTTTTTTTGATCGAGGATGTACTAAAAAAAATTTTTTCATATCGAGGATGTACTAAAAAAATTTTTTTTAGATCAAGGATGTACTAAAAAAATTTTTTTTGATCGAGGATGTACTAAAAAAATTTTTTTTAGATCGAGGATGTACTAAAAAAATTTTTTTAGATCGAGGATGTACTAAAAAATTTTTTTTTAGATCGAGGATGTACTAAAAAAATTTTTTTTGATCGAGGATGTACTAAAAAAATTTTTTTCATATCAAGGATGTACTAAAAAAATTGTTTTTAGATCGAGGATGTACTAAAAAAATTTTTTTTGATCGAGGATGTACTAAAAAAAATTTTTTCATATCGAGGATGTACTAAAAAAATTTTTTTTAGATCAAGGATGTACTAAAAAAATTTTTTTTGATCGAGGATGTACTAAAAAAATTTTTTTAGATCGAGGATGTACTAAAAAAAATTTTTTTACATCGAGGATGTACTAAAAAATTTTTTTTTATCGAGGATGTACTAAAAAAATTTTTTTCATATCAAGGATGTACTAAAATAATTTTTTTTAGATCGAGGATGTACTAAAAAAATTTTTTTTGATCGAGGATGTACTAAAAAAATTTTTTTTGATCGAGGATGTACTAAAAAAATTTTTTTTAGATCGAGGATGTACTAAAAAAATTTTTTTAGATCGAGGATGTACTAAAAAAAATTTTTTAGATCGAGGATGTACTAAAAAAAATTTTTTCATATCGAGGATGTACTAAAAAAATTTTTTTTAGATCAAGGATGTACTAAAAAAATTTTTTTTGATCGAGGATGTACTAAAAAAATTTTTTTTGATCGAGGATGTACTAAAAAAATTTTTTTTAGATCGAGGATGTACTAAAAAAATTTTTTTAGATCGAGGATGTACTAAAAAAAATTTTTTAGATCGAGGATGTACTAAAAAAAATTTTTTCATATCAAGGATGTACTAAAAAAATTTTTTTTAGATCGAGGATGTACTAAAAAATTTTTTTAGATCGGGGATGTACTAAAAAAAATTTCTCATATCAAGGATGTACTAAAAAATTTTTTTTTAGATCGAGGATGTACTAAAAAATTTTTTTTGATCGAGGATGTACTAAAAAAATTTTTTTAGGTCGAGGATGTACTAAAAAATTTTTTTTCATATCAAGGATGTACTAAAAAAATTTTTTTTAGATCGAGGATGTACTAAAAAAATTTTTTTAGATCGAGCATGTACTAAAAAATTTTTTTTCATATCAAGGATGTACTAAAAAAATTTTTTTAGATCGAGGATGTACTAAAAAAATTTTTTTAGGTCGAGGATGTACTAAAAAAATTTTTTTAGATCGAGGATGTACTAAAAAAAATTTTTTCATATCAAGGATGTACTAAAAAAATTTTTTTTAGATCGAGGATGTACTAAAAAAATTTTTTTTGATCGAGGATGTACTAAAAAAATTTTTTTAGATCGAGGATGTACTAAAAAAAATTTTTTCATATCAAGGATGTACTAAAAAAATTTTTTTTAGATCGAGGATGTACTAAAAAAATTTTTTTTGATCTAGGATGTACTGTAAAATTTTTTTTTAGATCGAGGATGTACTAAAAAAATTTTTTTAGATCGAGGATGTACTAAAAAAATTTTTTTCATATCAAGGATGTACTAAAAAAATTTTTTTTAGATCGAGGATGTACTAAAAAAATTTTTTTTGATCGAGGATGTACTAAAAAAATTTTTTTCATATCAAGGATGTACTAAAAAAATTTTTTTTAGATCGAGGATGTACTAAAAAAATTTTTTTTGATCGAGGATGTACTAAAAAAATTTTTTTTAGATCGAGGATGTACTAAAAAAATTTTTTTCATATCAAGGATGTACTAAAAAATTTTTTTTTAGATCGAGGATGTAGTAAAAAAATTTTTTTTGATCGAGGATGTACTAAAAAATTTTTTTTTGATCCAGGATGTACTAAAAAAAATTTTTTCATATCAAGGATGTACTAAAAAATTTTTTTTTAGATCGAGGATGTACTAAAAAAATTTTTTTTGATCGAGGATGTACTAAAAAAATTTTTTTTAGATCGAGGATGTACTAAAAAAATTTTTTTAGATCGAGGATGTACTAAAAAAATTTTTTTAGATCGAGGATGTACTAAAAAAAATTTTTTCATATCAAGGATGTACTAAACAAATTTTTTTAGATCGAGGATGTACTAAAAAAATTTTTTTTAGATCGAGGATGTACTAAAAAAATTTTTTTAGATCGAGGATGTACTAAAAAAAATTTTTCATATCAAGGATGTACTAAAAAATTTTTTTTAGATCGAGGATGTACTAAAAAAATTTTTTTTGATCGAGGAAGTACTAAAAAAATTTTTTTCATATCAAGGATGTACTAAAAAAATTTTTTTTAGATCGAGGATGTACTAAAAAAATTTTTTTTGATCGAGGATGTACTAAAAAAAATTTTTTTGATCGAGGATGTACTAAAAAAATTTTTTTCATATCAAGGATGTACTAAACAAATTTTTTTAGATCGAGGATGTACTAAAAAAATTTTTTTTAGATCGAGGATGTACTAAAAAAATTTTTTAGATCGAGGATGTACTAAAAAAAATTTTTTCATATCAAGGATGTACTAAAAAATTTTTTTTAGATCGAGGATGTACTAAAAAAATTTTTTTTGATCGAGGAAGTACTAAAAAATTTTTTTTCATATCAAAGATGTACTAAAAACATTTGTTTTAGATCGAGGATGTACTAAAAAAATTGTTTTTGATCGAGAATGTACTAAAAAAATTTTTTTTGATCGAGGATGTACTAAAAAAATTTTTTTAGATCGAGGATGTACTAAAAAAAATTTTTTCATATCAAGGATGTACTTAAAAAATTTTTTTTAGATCGAGGATGTACTAAAAAAATTTTTTTTGATCTAGGATGTACTAAAAAAATTTTTTTTAGATCGAGGATGTACTAAAAAAATTTTTTTAGATCGAGGATGTACTAAAAAAAATTTTTTTAGATCAAGGACGTACTAAAAAATTTTTTTTTAGATCGAGGATGTACTACAAAATTTTTTTTGTTCGAGGATGTACTAAAAAAATTTTTTTAGATCGAGGATGTACTAAAAAAATTTTTTTCATATCAAGGATGTACTAAAAAAATTTTTTTTAGATCGAGGATGTACTAAAAAAATTTTTTTTGATCGAGGATGTACTAAAAAAATTTTTTTCATATCAAGGATGTACTAAAAAAATTTTTTTTAGATCGAGGATGTACTAAAAAAATTTTTTTTGATCGAGGATGTACTAAAAAAATTTTTTTTGATCGAGGATGTACTAAAAAAATTTTTTTCATATCAAGGATGTACTAAAAAAATTTTTTTTAGATCGAGGATGTAGTAAAAAAATTTTTTTTGATCGAGGATGTACTAAAAAAATTTTTTAGATCGAGGATGTACTAAAAAAAATTTTTCATATCAAGGATGTACTAAAAAATTTTTTTTTAGATCGAGGATGTACTAAAAAAATTTTTTTTGATCGAGGATGTACTAAAAAAATTTTTTTAGATCGAGGATGTACTAAAAAAATTTTTTTCATATCAAGGATGTACTAAAAAAATTTTTTTTAGATCGAGGATGTACTAAAAAAATTTTTTTTGATCGAGGATGTACTAAACAATTTTTTTTCATATCAAGGATGTACTAAAAAATTTTTTTTTAGATCGAGGATGTACTAAAAAATTTTTTTTGATCGAGGATGACTAAAAAATTTTTTTTTGATCAAGGATGTACTAAAAAAATTTTTTTCATATCAAGGATGTACTAAAAAAATTTTTTTTAGATCGAGGATGTACTACAAAATTTTTTTTGTTCGAGGATGTACTAAAAAAATTTTTTTAGATCGAGGATGTACTAAAAAAATTTTTTTCATATCAAGGATGTACTAAAAAAATTTTTTTAGATCGAGGATGTACTAAAAAAATTTTTTTAGATCGAGGATGTACTAAAAAAAATTTTTTCATATCAAGGATGTACTAAACAAATTTTTTTAGATCGAGGATGTACTAAAAAAATTTTTTTTAGATCGAGGATGTACTAAAAAAATTTTTTTAGATCGAGGATGTACTAAAAAAAATTTTTTCATATCAAGGATGTACTAAAAAATTTTTTTTAGATCGAGGATGTACTAAAAAAATTTTTTTTGATCGAGGAAGTACTAAAAAAATTTTTTTCATATCAAGGATGTACTAAAAAAATTTTTTTTAGATCGAGGATGTACTAAAAAAATTTTTTTTGATCGAGGATGTACTAAAAAAAATTTTTTTGATCGAGGATGTACTAAAAAAATTTTTTTCATATCAAGGATGTACTAAAAAAATTTTTTTTAGATCGAGGATGTACTAAAAAAATTTTTTTTGATCGAGGATGTACTAAAATAATTTTTTTTAGATCGAGGATGTACTAAAAACTTTTTTTCATATCAAAGATGTACTAAAAACATTTGTTTTAGATCGAGGATGTACTAAAAAAATTGTTTTTGATCGAGAATGTACTAAAAAAATTTTTTTTGATCGAGGATGTACTAAAAAAATTTTTTTAGATCGAAGATGTACTAAAAAAAATTTTTTCATATCGAGGATGTACTAAAAAAATTTTTTTTGATCGAGGATGTACTAAAAAAAATTTTTTTGATCGAGGATGTACTAAAAAAATTTTTTTCATATCAAGGATGTACTAAAAAAATTTTTTTTAGATCGAGGATGTACTAAAAAAATTTTTTTTGATCGAGGATGTACTAAAAAAATTTTTTTTAGATCGAGGATGTACTAAAAAAATTTTTTTTGATCGAGGATTTACTAAAAAAATTTTTTTAGATCGAGGATGTACTAAAAAAAATTTTTTCATATCAAGGATGTACTAAAAAAATTTTTTTTAGATCGAGGATGTACTAAAAAATTTTTTTTGATCGAGGATGTACTAAAAAAATTTTTTTTGATCGAGGATGTACTAAAAAAATTTTTTTAGATCGAGGATGTACTAAAAAAATTTTTTTTAGATCGAGGATGTACTAAAAAAATTTTTTTCATATCAAGGATGTACTAAAAAAATTTTTTTTAAATCGAGGATGTACTAAAAAAATTTTTTTTAGATCAAGGATGTACTAAAAAAATTTTTTTAGATCGAGGATGTACTAAAACAATTTTTTTCATATCAAGGATGTACTTAAAAAAATTGTTTTAGATCGAGGATGTACTAAAAAAATTTTGATACAGTGTTCTTGCCAGCTTCTTCAAAATCATTACTACCTATCTTTGCAAATAAGGAAATAACGTTGTCAAAACTACTTAAACTTATTTTTAAATTAAATTTGTTTTAAAACCACGTACATTGCGGCAAGAAATTGCGAGAAAAAACTAAATCCATTGCGATGTGCATTTTGTTTTGCACGTCGTTTGTTGTTATTTTACTTTCTAAATATTGCACAACGTTATCAAAGAAATCTATATTGCCCAGATTTGTTTCAAATGCAGTCAAATCATCTATATTACACACCTTATTAAAAGTAAAGGGTGGGCTACTATTATCATTATTATTGTTATTGCTAACGGTATCTCTAATAAGGACCATGTTAGCTTCCACAACGGACAACCTTCTATTGAATTTAGCTTGCTCGTTTTTGAGTTCTTCAATTATTTGTGTGTTTTTTTTCTAAAACAGAGGTGTTTTGAATCAGCGCTTTCACATTTTCGCTCAAAATACGCATTAATGTCTCAATACTATTGTTTGAAGTAATATCTCGAGGTTGTTTAAATGGTACTTTCTGTTTTGGTCTGCTAATTGGTTGGGAACTTATCTCCGTTGCCTGTGTGGAAAGAGGCTGTGGATCAATCGCTACAGTTGCGGTGCGATACGAGCATTGCGGGCTTACACGCTCAGCAGAAACACCCGCAGCATTTATCACGTATACAACGTTTTCTTTGTTGCTATCCATCGTTCTGCACGTTGTCCCAGAATAAAAACAAAAACGAGAATGTACATTAGTCAACTGACAAGGCCGGATAGATCAACGTGCAAACATCAACACCACGGACGCGTAACATTTGCACATCAACTCGGTTCAAACCCCCACGGGAATGGAATGGTACGAATAAAACTTACTCTTAATAAATTCTGAATTTCTCTCACTCTCTTATCTTAACAGGCACACCAGCTGGAGCGAAAACGTTTGAAACAAACACATATACCGTCAGTCGTCACCCTCGAGCGTTCGAATGCTTCTAAAATGATTGACGACAATTCAAAATCACAAGCCAAAGCCAAATGATAAAATAAGGGAAACAAAATATGTCTAAATATGAAGCGGGGGGAACAGGTCAGATAGAGCAAGCCGATATGCAGGGCAGGTACCGCCTGCGAATGAGTGAAGATGGGAAAAAGGAAAAAAAGGGTCGTCTAATGAGAAAGGGTCAAAAAAGGTCTGACACCCCAATAAATATGTGTTTATGACCATGACCCTACCCTTTTTTTTCGTACCGCATGACGCGTTCATGTACCGTCATAAAAGCCAACCGCAGCTGCGCACGTATTCATTTGTTTTTGCTGCGCATTAGCCTAGGTCTACCCGCGTCGACACCCGGCCGGCTACTGACGTGAGAGAATTTTCGAGTGACTTATGAAGCAAGAATCGGAAATGTTACACTTCCGATGAGACGTTCGACAAGGCTGTTCGACGAATCGGAATTGTGAGTATCCCATACATTTCGTGAGTTCCACCGCTGCTTGGGGAGGTCCCACCGGTGAGGACTCAAGTAACCCTTATTTGGCTTTAACGTTAGCGATGTTCGCGATTCGAGCGCTTGTTTAACTCTTCCGATGATACATTGGAGTTTTCCTACACGTCCTTTGTCACTACAATCACACGGGGGTTTTGTATTTCTTCGACTGAGAGAGAGAAAAATGCTCCATTCGACGAGCATTTTACGTGAGCGTAGCAGCACGCCGAGAGAAAAAGCCCACCCGAGAGAATTCGGTCGTCCGCAGCAGTGCCTTTGTTGGGGTAGGTTTCTTCCCGCGCAGGCCACTTTACCTGCGTTTGACTTGCGCTTACATTTTTCGCCCATGTTGAAGGTACCTGTACAATTTCTACCTATATTCTGTTTGTGAGCTAATGTTCTATGATCACCGATCGCATGTGGACGCATGATTACGATACGAGGTGTGATATTTTACCAAAGGCCATAGAACAAAATACCTATCAAATGCAGCCGCCTACCATTTTCTTAGTTTTGTGAAATCATAGAAATCCTCAATGTTATCACCTGTGGAGTGTGTATTAATCAATCGATAATAAACAAAAAAAAAAACATTCTTGTTTACCATCACTGATATCTGATGTTTTGCCGATTTCAACGATTTTCTCTCGTTTTGTTAAACCTGTCTGATAAAATTCAACCACTGCGAATGTATTGCTTTCATAAAGATTTTTACAGCTATCGATTGCAAGAAAATATATTTTGACACATGGTCAGCGCCCTAAGTTAATAGGCAATGTTATAAGCTTTGAAGATTACTATGGCATTAAACACTAAATGTAATTTAAGATTAATTATAAGATTTTTTTTCTTGTTAAGACTTACCATGGATAAAAAAAAACCAATAAAACCTCTAAAAAATTTGAATTTCTAAACCTGATACCTAGGTATAAATGTGTGTGGAAATGTGAAACAGTTATTTCCCAAACAATATCTAAATGCTAATGAACGTTCGGATCTGATGAACGGTTTTTTTCTTTTTCTGATGTACCTTTTTTTTTTTTTGACCGTTTTAAATAACAACGGCTGTATTGTGTTTCATAAATGGCATTTTCGCTTTTATGACTCGCTTCGCTTACCTCGGTCTCTTTTGCTCGTATATTTTTTAGGCACCCCGAATGAGAACGGAATCCTGTTTATGCGGTTTTTCCTGACTTTTTTACCAAAAGATACATATATTTACGGGTTAAGGGGGTAGCATATTTCAAACCCCTCTATGCGCATGTAACAAAAATATTTTTGTATAGCGTAGTTTAAAGTTCAAGCACTATAAATGAGGTATATAAATCGATGATAAAGTACATCAGCTAAGGTACATTTTTTTTTTGCTTCTTATCTTTGTAAAGATCCTCATATAATGTTTGCAAAACACTGTCGATAAATGTAACAAGATATGCATAAAAAAACATTAATGAACTTTTTTTATTAAAGCCTGGCCATGCCAACAAACTATAACTAAAATGAATAACATCATTAACATATTAATCATAACACACCTGCGTTTTTAACAACATTTTAAGGGAACTAAGCAAGAAGCTGCGAAAAAAATATCATAAAACTATTTACTTCTAAACGTTTAAAACTACTATTTGCCGACGATGACAAACGTCTTTTACGTTCTCATCCTTTAAATGAACTCGTGTAGCTTCAAATCTCAATTTTCCTTCTAAAAAATTGACTAACAGTGTTTCTGCTTCCCGTTTTTAAAATTATTAGAACCGATCCTAGCAAATAATGTAAGATAGATTGTCGAATGAACTTAAACCTATTTTTATGCTAACACCACGTTGAAGCCACGAGCACATTGTGCTAGGAAAAAATGCGATCAAAACTAACATCCCTAGGCAGTGTGCGCTTTCTTTTGCACATCATTTGTGGACATTTTACTCTCGAAAAAGATCAAATGCGTTTTGAAAAAAAAAAGACTTCATTCGCAAGAGTTAATTCGAATGCATTTTTCTCATCAGCTGTTGTTAATTTTAGGTAAAAGGAAAGGATGTGTTAGAACTAATTTTTCTTATTGCTACGGTTAACACTCTCTCTTAAAAGAGCAAGGCACTGACTTCAAGCACTGACAAATCAGCACGGGTTTGTTTGTTCGGCTCTCAACTGTTCTGCAACACAGCAGTGTTTGCGCTGCATTACGTTTGTGTGTTTTCGGCTATTATTATGTATTAACGCCTCTCGAAACTGTTGCTCGGTTGTTGTGGATGAACCGGCCGGCCTTTTTGGGGGGGGGGGGGCATTCGTCTTGAAATTGGCTGTGGTTGAAAGGTTAAAGTTTGCGGCGCGATCTCCAGAGGTACCGCCGACGCGAATTCGTTCTGTTTGTCCACCCAAACAAAAAACAAAAGCGAGAGCGTACGTCAGTCAACTAAGCAGGCCGGATAGATCAACGTGTCAAACGTGCAACAATCGGTTCAACTCGCCACGGATTGTTGGCTGGCTGGCAGAGGTGATTCGAATTAAAACTTAACTCTTAATAAAAAATCTCAGAATGTCCCTTCTCTCACGCTCTTCTCTCGAAGGTGTTGGAGATGCTTCTAAATAGGCATTCCAAATCCACCAAAGCGCTTTGTCCACCAAACACCAATAATGATGAAAAATCGAACGCAAAACAAAAAAACATGTCAAAATGTGCAGTGTAACCGAGAGAGAAAAGAACTTCAGCCGTCACGCATGTGTAAAGCGGCCAGCGCGAAATAGGCGATAATGGGGAAAAAATGAGAAAAAACGAAGGTCAGTGCCACATGGCGCGTGTACGTTTGTGTCATGGCGCGCATTTACGCAGGTCTGATCGTCTCGACAGCGCCGGTC
This sequence comes from Anopheles nili, assembly GCF_943737925.1. Lineage (NCBI taxonomy): Eukaryota > Metazoa > Arthropoda > Insecta > Diptera > Culicidae > Anopheles > Anopheles nili. The sequence continues at coordinate 46,346 of NW_026525565.1, read as the reverse complement.
TGCGACTCACGGAGAGGCAGTCAGTCGAACAGATTCGGATCTACGTCGGGGGGACGTACGAAAATATGGCCGTCGCGAGCCGCTCGAAAATGTCACTTTTTTCCATACAAATCGACTGCTCGAGCGCTACTTGGGAATTGGATGACTCATATCACGGGTTGGGTCGGCAACCCATTCGGGGTCGGAACTGGCCTCAACTCAATATCCAGCGTGGTCGCGCCTGGGCCGGACTTCCGAGGATCACCGAGCAACAGCTGAGCCGGGTGACTTTTTGCATCATCTGCGGTCATCTGTGCCGCTGTCGACCAGCCACGGGGGCTTTTCGGTACCGCAGAATGTGTTGTAGAAAGCAGCGTCTGGCCAGGAGCGTCGTCAGGCCTGGTGTAGAAGAGGGAGTTGTCCGAGAAGTCGTCGAGAAGTTGTCGAGTGCGGTGACAATATAAAACCTGACTTGCTCACTTCACCTGTGCCGTTTATTCATACGCTTCCCGATACTAACTGATCGTAGACATTGTGTTCCCGGGATCCCTCGATACCAACTTGGCCCTCTCGGGGCCTTGCTAACGATCTTGCTTACTGAAGGTATAATAATTTTAACCTACGGTGCAGAGTGTTGTGTGATCGCACGATCGCATAGACGACACTTCTGCTTAATGCTTACGACTCAGATTGCCAGACTACGAGGCGACGATGATCGCTTCACCCCCTTACACTTATTTTTTTTTGTATCTTTACACCATCGCTTGTTGAATCTCGCGCACGCCAGTCCTCAGCCCCGAAATGGTACGGCCGGTGAGAAAGAGGGACCTATTTATTAGGCCCCGTCAGATCTACGAGTTGACTCGCATGGTGATGTGGGCAATCGAGACTATGCATTCTGTTAAAGAACGGGGAACTCTCTTGGGAACTGAATGCACGTCTTTAGCCAACGCTAAAGAGACAAAACAGTGGTAGCATCTTGGCGATTTTCTTCAGTCATTCCGTCCATTCTCGGATCGTTTTATCAGCAGTGGCTTACTTTGCCCCGATTCAGTTTTAGTGACTTTGATCTTGAGCTCAGCTAGACGATTGTGTGGGCAGGGAATAAATTTGCTTTGGTCGTGTATCACTCCTGGATCACACCTCTTTTTCCTTCCAGTCAAACCATTCGGTGTCCTCCGGTTGACGTATCCATCGTGCCTGTGTGGAAAAACCCATCTTCTCCATTATTGCCTCTGTGGCTCCCAATTTTTATGCTTCTGCTGTCGACCCGTCTTTACGCCGTCTCTCAATGCCTCATTCTCTACTTCGTCAAGCATTCTACGTAGCGTAAGTCAAGCTTTACTTCGTTGATATCCTCCGTAACGCCAAGTGTTATTCCTTCAAGCCATGGTGTAAAGTATTAACCTTCCATCGTTTAACGACTAGTTTACGCTAAATCCTCCTATTACTTTTTTTTTTTTAATTACTATTTGTCTTATTCTTCTACCCTTTTAGGAGCGAACTGTTGGTTTCAGTGCTTCTGTGAATTGATTTTCGCTTTCTATATTGCTGTTGGCGGTGCGCTGTGCTGGTAGTTCGATCATGTTTCTTTCTTGTGTTAGCGAATGCCTTTTGACTCCTTTTTCGGTTTTGTGCGACGGTGTGTTGACGGTGAACAGCGGGACATTTTTCCTCTTAGACAGCCCGCCAACGTTCGCCAACGTGCGCCCAAACTAATTCGTACCGTCGTTGTGGAAAACCACCATGGGTCATGCCAGATTTGCTACTACTGTTGGATGGTGATTTAGGGCGTTTGCTTCGACACCTAAAGTAAAAAAGTTTTTCTTTTTCTTGCATGGAATAAATAGGAAATGAATTTTGTCTAGTAAAGGTATTTTTTTGTATTGAATCTTACGTTCCTTTCATAACTGGTAAAGATATTTTGCGTAACATGTTTTGAATCAATTTTGTTTTCCGTGACGTTTTCGTTAGACGTTATTTTAACACTGTCTGTTTGCACAGTCATATTAGGTTCAAATTTTATTTTTGTCCTGTACCAAATAACAAAAAGTGTCGATGAGTTATGTCCTCGTGTGATATTTAGCGCTGTATTTATAGGCGTTAAAAATTTGTCGTGACTGATTTTGATATATCTCCTCGGGCAGTTTAACGAGTTGTTGTGAAACAACACGTTTGTAGGTGCAAAGTTCCAGGGTTTTTTAAATTTTCTCGAGGAGTTGACAAAACTACAAACTTTGAACGTTTTGCAATTGGGGTACATTTTTGTATCACCAAGCTATTCACTGACATAGCCCCAAAACGATTTTTTTTTTCGATAAATATTATATTTTTGATCCTTTCAATCATTGTAACTGTTGACCCATTCAGGTGTGGTGCTACTGTAATTTTTTTTTCATGGTGTATGTTTGGCGATAAACTAATGGGATTTTGAATAAAAATTGTAACTCATAATTTTGTTTAAGCGTTATTTCAAAATCAATCAATTTAATGAGCAAAGGATCGTCGGGAATTGCTAAATAACTAGGGATCGTATCATAACTCTTGTTAATCAATTTATCTTCCCAATCGGTACCCAGTACATCGAAAATCGGTTTGAAATTTTTCCTTTTTTTGTATCGCGTTTAGAAAGATATTTTAAGTCTTTTTGTATTTTAGCCAATAGTTGGTAAACGTTGGTTATTAAATAAAATAGGCGCTTGTTTTTCCAGAGTTGAGCTTTCAAACCATTTGTGAGGTTTCTATAGTTCTCGACTGTTATGCGTAATAAATTAAATTTGGTTACCAGTGACGAAGCTGTTTCGTCCACTTGATTTACAAAAGAGTATATTTTCCCTAGAGCCGATGTCTGGAACTGAATAGTATTTCTAATTTCCTCCTCGTTATGGCGGATTTTATCCATATTTAAATCTACCCGCATTCTATCGTCTTCATCCATGTCATTCCAAAATTTCCATGAGCGTTTTGAAATTTGCTTTCCAAAAAAGGATTTGATAAGCTTTTGTCTTTGTTTGAGGTGGTCAAAACTGTTTTTTTAACTGTTTCAAATTATAATTGCAAGGAATGTCCTCGGATGAATTTTCTCGGGTTTCGCATAACAAGGTGGTATGTTGGAAAAATTCTTTCCAGTTCGTCAATGTTCTCATCGACTCCGGAAATATTTAAATGAAGCTCAAAGTTATGCATACCCTCGGATATTAGAATCTCACCCATTTCTTCTAGTATCACTTCCGTTCCGTGTAGTGAGTACTGCCATGTTTTCTCAGGGGTAAGTTCTGCTTGGCCGAACCCTAATATCCAGATGTTGCTAACTATAAGCCATGCAAAAATCATTTTTTTTTTGAAACTTTGTTGTGCCTTTTTCTGGTGGTAAAATGGTTATTCTAAAAAAAAAATATGAGTTAGAATTGCTACAAATTGTCCAAGTAAAAATTTCGTTGTATTTATTCATATATTCATTTATTTTTTTTTTTCTTTTATTATTATTATTTTTTTTTTTAAATTTAGTTCTGTCGTTCATGGTACCGTCTTAATCGGTTGACATGAATTTTTTCTAATTTCCTTCCGTTTTTTAATGACGCATGTCTGCTCGCTTGGTATTTCAACTACTTCATAAGGACCTGTCCAAGCATTTTGCAATTTTTGGCCAGTTGCCGTAGGGTTATTCTTGACTAGTACAAGTTCGCCCCACATTGGTTGCCATTGATTAGTGTCCTGATCATAAATAGTTTTACGTTTTTCTTTCGACATGATCAAATTTTGTTTGGCCAGAAGATGTACCTGTTTTAATTTTGTTTTCAATTGCTCACAATATTCACCATAAAAATTATTTCCTGTGTTTTTTTTAGATCGAGGATGTACTAAAAAAATTTTTTTAGATCGAGGATGTACTAAAAAAATTTTTTTTGATCAAAGATGTACTAAAAAAATTTTTTTAGATCGAGGATGTACTAAAAAAATTTTTTTAGATCGAGGATGTACTAAAAAAATTTTTTTTGATCAAAGATGTACTAAAAAAATTTTTTTAGATCGAGGATGTACTAAAAAAATTTTTTTCGGTCGAGGATGTACTAAAAAATTTTTTTCTTATCAAGGATGTACTAAAAAAATTTTTTTAGATCGAGGATGTACTAAAAAAATTTTTTTAGATCGAGGATGTACTAAAAAATTTTTTTTTGATCGAGGATGTACTAAAAAAATTTTTTTCATATCAAGGATGTACAAAAAAAATTTTTTAGATCGAGGATGTACTAAAAAAATTTTTTTCATATCAAGGATGTACAAAAAAAATTTTTTAGATCGAGGATGTACTAAAAAAATTTTTTTTGATCGAGGATGTACTAAAAAAATTTTTTTTAGATCGAGGATGTACTAAAAAATTTTTTTTAGATCGAGGATGTACTAAAAAAATTTTTTTTGATCGAGGATGTACTAAAAAAATTTTTTTCATATCAAGGATGTACTAAAAAAATTTTTTTTAGATCGAGGTTGTACTAAAAAAATTTTTTTTGATCGAGGATGTACTAAAAAAATTTTTTTTAGATCGAGGATGTACTAAAAAATTTTTTTTAGATCGAGGATGTACTAAAAAAATTTTTTTCATATCAAGGATGTACTAAAAAAATTTTTTTTAGATCGAGGATGTACTAAAAAAATTTTTTTTGATCGAGGATGTACTAAAAAAATTTTTTTAGATCGAGGATGTACTAAAAAAATTTTTTTCATATCAAGGATGTACTAAAAAATTTTTTTTTAGATCGAGGATGTACTAAAAAAATTTTTTTTGATCGAGGATGTACTAAAAAAATTTTTTTAGATCGAGGATGTACTAAAAAAAATTTTTTCATATCAAGGATGTACGAAAAAAATGTTTTTTAGATCGAGGATGTTCTAAAAAAATTTTTTTCATATCAAGGATGTACTAAAAAAATTTTTTTTAGATCGAGGATGTACTAAAAAAATTTTTTTTGATTGAGGATGTACTAAAAAATTTTTTTTTAGATCGAGGATGTACTAAAAAAATTTTTTTTGATTGAGGATGTACTAAAAAAATTTTTTTTAGATCGAGGATGTACTAAAAAAATTTTTTTTAGATCGAGGATGTACTAAAAAATTTTTTTAGATCGAGGATGTACTAAAAAAAATTTTTTCATATCAAGGATGTACTAAAAAAATTTTTTTTAGATCGAGGATGTACTAAAAAATTTTTTTAGATCGAGGATGTACTAAAAAAAATTTTTTCATATCAAGGATGTACTAAAAAATTTTTTTAGATCGAGGATGTACTAAAAAAATTTTTTTCATATCAAGGATGTACTAAAAAAATTTTTTTTAGATCGAGGATGTACTAAAAAAATTTTTTTTGATCTATAATGTACTAAAAAAATTTTTTTTAGATCGAGGATGTACTAAAAAATTTTTTTTTAGATCGAGGATGTACTAAAAAATTTTTTTTGATCGAGGATGTACTAAAAAAAATTTTTTCATATCAAGGATGTACTTAAAAATTTTTTTTTGATCGAGGATGTACTAAAAAAATTTTTTTAGATCGAGGATGTACTAAAAAAAATTTTTTCATATCAAGGATGTACTAAAAAAATTTTTTTTAGATCGAGGATGTACTAATAAAATTTTTTTAGATCGAGGATGTACTAAGAAAATTTTTTTTAGATCGAGGATGTACTAAAAGTTTTTTTTTAAAATCGAGGATGTACTAAAAAAATTGGTAAAAATGTATTTAAGCCCTCGTCCGTCAGCATGGGTTGGTTTCTGGGGAAATATACGCCTAATGGTATGCAATCTCATATCTTGACAGCATTTTCAATTGCGCTAGCAGATAGTTTTTGTTTTCAACTAGATCAAACATACTAGAGCTGATTTATTCAAGTACACATTATTCCATTTGGCCGTTGAAAGTAAAAATAATTTGTTTAAATCAAAACAACTAGCTACGTTGTGAATTTTTATTGCTAACCGTTCGTTGTAAATTTTAGTTGCGTAGAATAATATTTTGGAATGATTTTAATGTATCGTTTTTATTTCATAGAAGAATTAACAAAAAATGGGTGAGCAAACAAAAAGCACTGTAGTAAGACGGTTAAGGTTTGCTTGCGTAATTATTTAAATATCATACTTTTAAGTGGAAGGGGTACACAATTATTGTTGATGATATATTTGTTTTTAATTTGATCAATTTAAAGCATGGTATTCATGCACCAGTTCAACGCGATTATTGATTGTTTTGATTTTGTTTGAATCATAACAATATTTTCATCACAAAACATTCGTCGTTTGTTATAATCGCATAATAAAATAAATTGGAATGATATTAATGTACCTTTTTAAATTTCGTAGAAAAAGAAACTATAATAAACACTGCCCTAATGAGACGATTAAGCTTAGCTTGCGTCGTTCTGCTGGTTTCGGAAAATTGAAATGCTATTAAATTGATAAACAAATCAACAAGAATCAACTAGAAATGTTTTTACATTCTGCAACAAAAGCTATTAAATTTGTAAAATAATTAATTTTGTAGTTGTTAATATTAAATGAGTGAATTATAGTACCCGTTTGGTTTCCCCACGAATAATCATTTTATTGCTTCAGTAGTTGAGCAAAGGCTGCATGTGTGGAGAAGATCAGTAAACTAAATATAGTTTTATGCAAGGCGATTCGATGCAATATCATTTGTGTCTGCATCGTCTGTCATCATGTGATTTAATGGTATAAACAGCTATTTTTAAAAAAATGGAATATATGTTTCGTTCTAGTTCTATTCTAGTTAATTTGTGTACATCCTAAAACGGACTTTGCGGGCTAAGTCGTCCGATTCTATTCTAATAAAGTGACCATTCCAACGGAGCCTGTGCGAGTCTAATTCGCTGCACGACGGTGAGAATGGTCCTCGTGTAGAAAATGGTCCTCGAGGTTTCCACTCGTGAGTCGTAGATGGTCCTCTTTAGCGCCTGGTTGTAATTCGTAAAGTTCCATAAATTTCGTGTTGGGAAAGAGTACCTCCTGAAAGAAATAATTTAAAAGGATCGATTTACACTCGGTGCCAAACAAATGGATACGATCGTTTTACTCCCGATCCTGGTACATCCTGGATCCCCATACTTACATCCTGGTTTGCACATTTGTTATTATAAGGCAGGAATCTGCGTAAACCTGTACGTTGTTGCAGATCACCGTTTACATCTTCCTAAAATATAGCTTTCCTGTTATTAGTATATACATTGGGCATTTGATGTAAGAATACACCTTTTGCCTTCTGTATACTCCAGCTGGCACCACGTGGAGGTCGGAAAGTATTAGCCAACCAAAAACTAGAAAAAAAAAAGCATTAGTTATAAGCACAAAATTAGAGCGACAAACTTAAACCCATACTTAATTCACATTCATAAGCTCCATTGGAGCAGAGAATGTGTTGGCATGCGTTCTACGAAAAGCATGCTCCGCTAAGTATTGATTAAAAATTTGTTGCTCTGTTGGTTGAGCCACCGCCAAAGATTTTCTACATTTTGAGTATGAATAAGTGAATCAGAAGGCTTCACGAAGCTAACCTGAGTGGTTAACAGCGACATGGTCGTTGATTATGCCCGTTAAAACTTCGGTATTTCTGCGCTCTACGAGCACCAGAAATATCTCCTTTGTTTCCCGACAAATGACCCTCCCACCAACGACTCTTTGGGGAAGGCATTCATGCGGCCTCGGTTGTACTTACGTTTTGTAGATTTTGGTCTCGTCTATCTCGACTGTCAGACCTGGTGCTCCAATCGGTGAATCGTTGCTTGGTTCCATCAGCAACTCCGTCCGACTTTCGCCGAAGAGCTTCAGCACTGTGCCAGGGGTCACTTCAGCTTCTTTTGCTGCCGTTTTTAGCTCCGACTCCGGTGCTCCACATGTAGAGCAAAATCATTCCCTGTTTCAGGGAGTAACGGGTGCCTTCGAAAAATGACTGTCAACGCACGGATGTTTCGGCGTTCTGGCAACCACGTTTTCCACACAACCCACACCGCATCTGCAAAATAAATTTACAAGATTACAAACACACGTAACCTGTTTTCTTTGTTAAGTACTATGTACGTACTAAAGTCACACTAATAATTATTCGGGCTTTCTAGTTTACTTACCTGTCACCGTTCCGAACACCTGTTCTAAGGAGCATCGCTGCTCATTTGGCTGCTCCGCAGGATGCCTTTGTCCGTCAGCCAAAGGACGGAGCTGACGGGATTCGTGAAGTGACGCAGAACTGTTGCTAGGGACTCTCTTTCCATTAGTTTTAATCACTTGTGTAATCGATGTTTGCTATACCGAGTAGTGTCGCTGTAGAAAGCAGCGTCTGGCCAGGCCTGGTGTAGAAGAGGGAGTTGTCCGAGAAGAGTGCGGTGACAATAAAAATACCTGACTTGCTCACTTCACCTGTGCCGTTTATTCATACGCTTCCCGATACTAACTGATCGTAGACATTGTGTTCCCGGGATCCCTCGATACCTACTTGGCCCTCTCGGGCCTTGCTAACGATCTTGCTTACTGAAGGTATAATAATTTTAACCTTCGGTGCAGAGTGTTGTGTGATCGCACGATCGCATAGACGACACTTCTGCTTAATGCTTACGACTCAGATTGCGACTACGAGGCGACGATGACCGCTTCACTCCCTTAAACTTATTTATTTTTTCTTTGTATCTTTACACCATTGCTTGTTGAATCTCGCGCACGCCAGTCCTCAGCCCCGAAATGGTACGGCCGGTGAGAAAGAGGGCATATTTATTTGGCCCCGTCAGATCTACGAGTTGACTCGAATGGTGATGTGGGCAATCGAGACTATGCATTCTGTTAAAGAACGGGGAACTCTCTTGGGAACTGAACTCACGTCTTTAGCCAACGCTTGAGAGTAAACAGTGGTAGCATCTTGGCGATTTTCTTCAGTCATTCCGTCCATTCTCGGATCGTTTTATCAGCAGTGGCTTACTTTGCCCCGATTCAGTTTTAGTGACTTTGATCTTGAGCTCAGCTAGACGATTGTGTGGGCAGGGAATAAATTTGCTTTGGTCGTGTATCACTCCTGGATCACACCTCTTTTTCCTTCCAGTCAAACCATTCGGTGTCCTCCGGTTGACGTATCACTCGTGCCTGTGTGGAAAAACCCATCTGCTCCATTATTGCCTCTGTGTCTCCCAATTTTTATGCTTCTGCTGTCGACCCGTCTTTACGCCGTCTCTCAATGCCTCATTCTCTACTTCGTCAAGCAAATACGTAGCGTAAGTCAAGCTTTACTTCGTTGATATCCTCCGTAACGCCAAGTGTTATTCCTTCAAGCCATGGTGTAAAGTATTAACCTTCCATCGTTTAACGACTAGTTTACGCTAAATCCTCCTATTACTTTTTTTTTAAATTACTATTTGTCTTATTCTTCTACCCTTTTAGGAGCGAACTGTTGGTTTCAGTGCTTCTGTGAATTGATTTTCGCTTTCTATATTGCTGTTGGCGGTGCGCTGTGCTGGTAGTTCGATCATGTTTCTTTCTTGTGCTAGCGAATGCCTTTTGACTCCTTTTTCGGTTTTGTGCGACGGTGCATTGACGGTGAACAGCGGGACATCTTTTCCTCTCAGACAGCCCGCCAACGTTCGCCAACGTGCGCCCAAACTAATTCGTACCGTCGTTGTGGAAAACCACCATGGGTCATGCCAGATTTGCTACTACTGTTGGATGGTGATTTAGGGCGTTTGCTTCGACACCTAAAGTAAAAAAGTTTTCCTTTTTCTTGCATGGAATAAATAGGAAATGAATTTTACTAGCAAAGGTATTTTTTTGTGTTGAATCTAACGTTCCTTTCATAACTGGTAAAGATATTTTGCGTAACATGTTTTGAATCAATTTTGCTTTCCGTGACGTTTTCTTTACACGTTATTTTAACATTGTCTGTCTGCACAGTCATATTAGGTTCAATTTTTATTTTTGTCCTGTACCAAGTAACAAAAAGTGTCGATGAGTTATGTCCTCGTGTGATATTTAGCGCTGTATTAATAGGCGTTAAAAATTTGTCGTGACTGATTTTGATACATCTCATTGGGCAGTTGAACGAGTTATTGTGAAACAACACGTTTGTAGGTGCAAAGTTCCAGGGTTTTTTAAATTTTCTCGAGCAGTTGACAAAACTACAAACTTTGAACTTTTGCAATTGGGGTGCATTTTTGTATCACCAAGCTATTCACTGACATAGCCCCAGAACGAGTTGTTTTTTCGATAAATATTATATTTTTGATCATTTCAATCATTGTAACTGTTGACCCATTCAGGTGTGGTGCTACTGTAACTTTTTTTTTCATGGTGTATGTTTGGCGATAAACTAATGGGATTTTGAATAAAAATTGTAACTCATAATTTTGTTCATGCGTTATTTCAAAATCAATCAATTTAATGAGCAAAGGATCTTCGGGAATTGCTCAATAACTAGGGATCGTATCATAACTCTTGTTAATCAATTTATCTTCCCAATCGGTACCCAGTACATCGAGAATGGTTTGAAATGTTTTCCTTTTTTTGTATTGCGTTTAGAAAGATATTTTGGTCTTTTTGTATTTTAGCCAATAGTTGGTTAACGGATGTTATTAACTCAAATAGGCGCTTGTTTTTCCAGAGTTGAGCTTTCAAACCATTTGTGAGGTTTCTATAGTTCTCGACTGTTATGCGTAATAAATTAAATTTGGTTACCAGTGACGAAGCTGTTTCGTCCACTTGAGTACTTGTCTGATTTACAAAAGAGTATATTTTCCCTAGAGCCGATGTCTGGAACTGAATAGTATTTCTAATTTCCTCCTCGTTATGGCGGATTTTATCCATATTTAAATCTACCCGTATTCTATCGTCTTCATCCATGTCATTCCAAAATTTCCATGAGCGTTTTGAAATTTGCTTTCCAAAAAAGGATTTGATAAGCTTTTGTCTTTGTTTGAGGTGGTCAAAACTGTTTTTTAACTGTTTCAAATTATAATTGCAAGGAATGTCCTCGGATGAATTTTCTGGGGTTTCGCATAACAAGGTGGTATGTTGGAAAATTCTTTCCAGTTCTTCAATGTTCTCATCGACTCCGGAAATATTTAAATGAAGCTCAAAGTTATACATACCCTCGGATATTAGAATCTCACCCATTTCTTCTAGTATCACTTCCGGTCCGTGTAGTGAGTACTGCCATGTTTTCTCAGGGGTAAGTTCTGCTTGGCCGAACCCTAATATCCAGATGTTGCTAACTATAAGCCATGCAAAAATCATTTTTTTTTTGAAACTTTGTTGTGCCTTTTTCTGGTGGTAAAATGGTTATTCTAAAAAAAAAAAATATGAGTTAGAATTGCTACAAATTGTCCAAGTAAAAATTTCGTTGTATTTATTTATATATTCATTTATTTTTTTTCCTTTTATTATTATTATTATTTTTTTTTAAATTTAGTTCTGTCGTTCATGGTACCGTATTAATCGGTTGACATGAATTTTTTCTAATTTCCTTCCGTTTTTAATGACGCATGTCTGCTCGCTTGGTATTTCAACTACTTCATAAGGACCTCTCCAAGCATTTTGCAATTTTTGGCCAGTTCCCGTAGGGGTATTCTTGACTAGTACAAGTTCGCCCCACATTGGTTGCCATTGATTAGTGTCCTGATCAAAAAGAGTTTTACGTTTTTCTTTCGACAAGATCAAATTTTGTTTGGCCAGAAGATGTACCTGTTTTAATTTTGTTTTCAATTGCTCACAATATTCACCATAAAAATTATTTCCTGTGTTTGGGTTGTAAATAGATGTCGGTAATCTAGCTTTTCGTCCGAACATCAGTTCATATGGTGTGAATCCAGTCGATGAATTTATTGTAGTATTATATTGAAACGTAAAAAATGGTAATAATTGGTCCCAATTTGCAGAGTTTTGCCCAATGAACTGGCGTAAGTAAATTTTAAGTTCTCTGTTTGCTCTTTCTACTAGGTTAGCTTGTGGATGGTACGCGGATGTGTTTATTTTCTTAATTTTGAGGAGTTTACATATATTTTTCATAACTTGACTCATAAAATTTGTGCCTTGATCGGTAACTAATTCCAGCGGGGATCCAAATTTACAGACTACCCCCTCGACAAAGGTTTTTGCTACTGTCGAAGCTTCCTGGTTTTTCATGGGCAATACGATTAAATGTCTTGAGATGTCGTCCTGTACTGCTAGTCCATATTTGTTTCCCGTATCTGATTCCGGTAGGACGACAACGTCTATAAACATTTTTTCTAAAGGAGCGTTGGAAGTTGAGGTTATTTTCATTGGGATCTTATTTGTTTTTCGAATTTTGTTTTTCTGGTATGAATCACATGTCTTTACATAATTATCTATATCTGTTCTCATTTTTTTCCAAAAGAATAGCTCTCCAATTCTTTTTCTCATTCTTCTTGCTCCGACATGTCCACCTAGAGGAGAGTCATGGAACTCTTTTAAAATTTGTTTTATTTCGCTAGAGTTCAATTCCGTCTTTTCGGAATTGGGATTATATTTTTCTAATCGAGTTCTGTCTATTTTCTTTTTTTCCGCTCTTTGGCATTTTCTTTGTATTTCAGCTTCCGTTGGTTTAATGTCAACGTTTATCTTTAATAAATCTTCCCAGTGCGTTTGGGTCGTTGGTATTTGCAAATTATTTTTCTCGCCAAATTTGTATTGGTTGTTGTTTTGTTCGGAGCTAACCGTGTCTAGTTCTTGCTTTCTATTTTGGCCCCGAGTAACAACTCCTATTACTTGTTTATTCTCTTCTTTAGTCTCTATGTAATCCGGTAAACGGGATAAGAAATCCGCTACAATGTTTTCCTTTTTTGTAACGAATTTCTCAATTCTCCTTTAGCGATATTAAAATCAGTATGTGTCCCCACGGACCATCGGTGAAAAGTGCTCTTGTGTGAGTCACTTAAAATTGGTGAGAATTGAGAAATTCTGTTACGGAAATTCAGATCCACTACTATATTCTGAGAGTGGGTTGAAATTGTTGAAGGTAATTTCACAAGGATGAACTAAAAAAAATTTTTTTGTTCAAGGATGTACTAAAACAATTTTTTTCATATCAAGGATGTACTTAAAAAATTTTTTTAGATCGAGGATGTACTTAAAAAATTTTTTTAGATCGAGGATGTACTAAAAAAATTTTTTTAGATCGAGGATGTACTAAAAAAATTTTTTTCAGATCGCGGATGTACTAAAAAAATTTTTTTTAGATCGAGGATGTACTAAAAAAATTTTTTTCATATCCAAGATGTACTAAAAAAATTTTTTTAGATCTAGGATGTACTAAAAAAATTTTTTTTAGATCGAAGATGTACTAAAAAAATTTTTTTTAGATCGAGGATGTACTAAAAAAATTTTTTTTGATCGAGGATGTACTAAAAAAATTTTTTTTAGATCGAGGATGTACTAAACAAATTTTTTTAGATCGAGGATGTACTAAAAAAATTTTTTTTGATCGAGGATGTACTAAAAAAATTTTTTTTAGATCGAGGATGTACTAAAAATTTTTTTTTTCATATCAAGGATGTACTAAAAAAATTTTTTTAGATCGAGGATGTACTAAAAAAATTTTTTTAGATCGAGGATGTACTAAAACAAATTTTTTTAGATCAAGGATGTACTAAAAAAATTTATTTTAGATCAAGGATGTACTAAAAAAATTTTTTTTGCTCGAGGATGTACTAAAAAAATTTTTTTAGATCGAGGATGTACTAAAAAAAATTTTTTCATATCAAGGATGTACTAAAAAATTTTTTTTTAGATCGAGGATGTACTAAAAAAATTTTTTTTGATCGAGGATGTATTAAAAAAATTTGTTTAGATCGAGAATGTACTAAAAACATTTTTTTCATATCAAGGATGTACTAAAAAAATTTTTTTTAGATCGAGGATGTACTAAAAAAATTTTTTTAGATCGAGGATGTACTCAAAAAATTTTTTTTTGATCAAGGATGTACTAAAAAAATTTTTTTAGATCAAGGATGTACTAAAAAAATTTTTTTAGATCAAGGATGTACTAAAAAAATTTTTTTAGTACATCCTTGATATGTGTGAGAAATTCTCACTAATGTACTGGCTGTGATATTCAGAAAATTCACCGTTACCGTGATCGTATAAACTATGTAAACTTGGCGCTGTTCTGTTTGCTACTGTTTTTATTCGTTTTTTTTTTGAGAGTTCATTTTACCTAGTTCATTTTACCTAGTTCATTTTACGTTGCGCAAAAGTGCTCTAGTGCAGTTGTTTCCCTAATGTTTTCCACACTCCCGGCCACCAAAGAAGGAACTTCTTTCCATTATGGACATGTACTGTCATCCTCATCGAAATTGATACTTTCATATTCGAAATTCTGTTCGGCGGCACCTTGCTTCTATGGATCTTGATTGATCACTCAACCTGTGTTGTTTTGAATCTAGTTTGTTTACTTTTGCAAGTCTCGTAGTCCACCCCTTTGAACACTCTTCGCCTGCTAAATTAGCAGGATCCGGCAAAATCGCAATTCCAGCTGTTCGCTCTAACGATTCCCTTTCCTGCACCTGTGCGTAGTGTTACGACCCTAACTGCACCATCCTTTTCCTGGACGAAGCACCTTGATCCTACCCATCGGCCATAAGGTAGGTGGCACATTGTCTTCTCTGATGCTTACCAATTGCCCTTCCTTTAACCGTACCGGTTTGGCAATCAGATGTTTTGCGCGGGCCCTGTAACTGCTGCAGGTATTCCGGATTTTGCCAACGCGACCAAATATTTTGCCGGTGTTTCTCCACCAAATCAAATTCCTCTTAATCTATTTGATCGTACCTGCCCTCTTTCAACCTGAGGGAGTGACGTTAAATTTGACCCAACTAAGAAATGGCCTGCAGTGAGCGGTTCCATTATCGGACGGGTCATTTGATAGTGCGACTAAAGGTCGACTGTTCGAGCTGTGCTAACAAATGTGCTCATTGCTTTCTGAATGAATTTCCGCTGAATTTCATCATTCGATTTCACGCTCGCGATTACTACACTTAAGCATCTGATCGATGCGATGAAGTTCGTGTGCAGCTCCCTTGAATATGTGTGTGTGGCGTTATCTGAGTGTAGTTCCACAATTTCTCAACCCCTGCGAGCCACAAAACGCCGTAGTGCTGCCAAGATGAACCGCACCTGGTTGCAAAAAACACACACACGAAAAGTCGCAATATATGCTTTCGTGGCGCGATTTGATGAATACTGGCCCACACAGAGTAGCCGATGCCACTCACCGATGTGAACGGGCATGTTGGTGAAACCTGGTGAAACGATCGGCTAACGGACTGTTGTTACCAGTGTGGGTTTGGCCTTGAAGCATCGGTGACACATCGATGGAAGATGGATTTCGCCAGACTGCGTCAGACCAACTACCCAGAACCGTTGACGAAGCATAGAAAGTAGTAGTTCCGGACCAGCATGTAAGTATTTCTTGTGGTATGCTGCTGCTGCTAATAATGTTGCCGCATGATTTCCGGCTCGTCGATGAATGGCGACAACCACTTGCGATCTGCAGCCGATCCTCTGGCAACGAGTAAGCGGAACGGCTGGGCTAAGCGACACAATTGCAGCTCAGCTTTTTATTTAGTGGATAGCACATCAGTGGCATTTTGTATTGTTTGCTGAGGGATTGCTCGCCTTCAAACACTTGATGAATCGACAAAGTTTGATGTAAGTAGAACATCGAGCAAATAGACTGCTGCTGAACTCGATCGTGGTTGCAACTGCAGCGAGATGTGAATTGAGTAACTGCGTTCTTTGTCGATTGATTCGATTTCTTCTATGGCAGGCAGGTTGTTTAGGCCACCCTTCTACCTTGCTACTCTGGCCAGGCTGGCCCATGCCACCACCGAAGGCAAGCTTGTAATTGGTCGGGTTTCTGCTTGGATTTGTGCCACTCTTTTTGCAACGAATGGCGTCCATCGTCGTGGCGGAGAGTACAGTCATTGCGACTGACTTTCCGGAACAGTTGTAGTCCCAAGCTTACTGCGCAAAGCTCGTAGTCTAGCGATTGCATTGGTGTTGCGATTTTGCTGCCAAAAGTTGTACCGAATATCCGTTGCATCACTTTCCGCTCCGATGTAGCAGCAAGCGCCGTACGCTGGTTGCGAAGCATCAGAAAACACGTGCAGCTGCACGCGCGTGTTGCTCCTTTGAGTGCTGCAAATCGAGGTATGCGTAGTTCACCACGCAAGTGTAACGTGGAATGCATCGCCGTCCATTGCTTTCGGAGCTTTGTGATGGTAGCTCTAGCCCTATCCCAGTCCCAAGGCTTCCCGTCCACAGGTTTTCTGCATGAAGAGCTTGGCGACGCATGATTGTTGGGCTAAGCAAGCCAAGCCAAGCCAAGTGGGTCGAAGATTTTTGCGATGTGCGATGTAAGTTGCATCCCTCTTTGTCAATAGTAACGCCGCGGGTGGCAAATCGATTCGAAAACGAAACATATCCACCGCTGGTTCCCAAACCAGTCCCAACGTCGACACAAACTGGAGGATCTGGCCACGCATGTCTGTTGAAAGAACTGCCGGAATCTTCGGATGCAATGCCTGCTAGAGCTTTCGGTGCGTTGGATGCCCATGTTTTTTTTCTAAGGAGAAGCCAGCAGCATTTAGCATTTCAGCGATTTGTTCACGCATCTCGATTGCATCCGATACTTTCTCTGCGTCTGATAGTAAGTCGTCTACGTAGAGGTCGTTCAGCACCGCATTAACTGCTAGTGGGTGCTAGTGTTCGATGATCCATAGGCTGTTTGACGGTTTGTAGCTGGTACTGGTTTGCATCGGTTGCAACAGGATCCTGTCTGCGAACTCTCTCTCGACGAATTTGATGGTACATTTTCTCCACCATCGCTGGTATCCGGCGATACGCGCATGTGACCGAAAGCGTACAATGATTGAAAAACAGGTCATCTTGCATCACTGGCCCCACGAACAGTTTATCGTTTAAGGAGAACCCCGATGACGTTTTACACGTGGCATCAAACACTCCTCTGACCTTCTGCTCGTCTCCTTTACCACCGCACGAGATGGGGCAGAGGGTAATGCTCACAGGCATCATTGACCGGCATGTGGCCTAAGCGTTCGTACGCCTGCATGAATTTACTGTACTCTTCCTTCAGTTCCGGATTCGACCTCAACCTTCGTTCTACGGCGAGAAGTCGACGCGGACACTGGGATTATTATTGTTTTGCGGGTAAACAGAAAAAAATATCTGCCCGATGCATCTCTGGTCATGCAGTGGCCACGAAATGCTTCTCACAGGCATCCTCTTCAGTGGACAAGACACAGTCTCGGTTTCCCAGAAACGCTTCAGAATCGATTCCAGCGAAAGGTACTCACTCCGTTGGCAGCCAGAAGACACAACTGTGACCGCTGCGAATCACCCGACGATCTGTTTCCAGCTACGACCACCAACCGAAAGGAGTCTCCACCAACCAGGGTTTCTCTCTGGCGAGCGATCGAAGCTCCCAATATCGTGTCACCGCCAATGATGATGTCTATCGTGCCGGGAACAAAGCACGAGTGGCAAATTCGCCATTTTCCATGATGATGCGTCATGATCGGCGACGTTGGGAGTTCCATGAATGAAGAAGCTAAGATGAGCAGCTGCGAACTGCGAAGCATGCCCCGTTGGTTTCGGGATTCCACCGTTTGCTAATATCGGACCCCCTAAGCAGCTGTAGCGAATTGTCGATGCCCAAGATCGATACGTTGACCTTGAGCCCGAGTCGAGAAGTGCTCTTGCCCCGTGCCCGTTTCCGTAGCCATCGACAATGTACAGCAGCACGTTTTTTTTTCCAAAAATACCATGCCGCGATTGCGCATTTTGCACTGCCATAGTGCGACCGTTGAGTTTGGTGTCGGTAGTGTGTGTGTGTGTGTAGCAGTGTATTGTTGACGTTGGTGACACGTACGGCAGGAATAATTCGACTTGCAAGCCTTTGCTTGCTGAGCAGCACTCAGGCAGCACTCAGGCACTCCCGACGCTGTTTTGTACGTCCTGCCCAGAAAATACTGGGCAGCTTCGGAGAGCGTGACCGTCCACGCATCATTCAAGGGACACTGATAACTTATCACACCGAGCGGACCGAGGATCGCAAAGATGCTGCGGTTAGCGAACGACCGACGTGGAGGTGGTGCCGGCCACCTTTCTCGAACTCTCGACCGTATCACTCGCGAAATTGTTCGTTGATTTTAGGATTTGGACTTATGTGACTGTGTACCTGTCCCGCGCAAAGTGTACCGAATGCTTTTCCCACGCGAGGAGATGTTCGATAACGGCGTGTCCCATGAATCTACCGGCTCATTGAACTTCACATATCGCCGCAAATTCGTCCACTAGATTTCTTAGTTTGTCCACACACTCCGACTGCACACCGGGAAGATAGTGTAGTGTTACGAAAGTATTCACGAACGAGTAAACGCGGATTGTCAATATCGTTTAGGAAGCGCGGCCCACGTCACGGTGTGTGCTCGAAAGGCAGTGCCGCATCTCCTTTCGGTGACGATAAAAAAAGCATTCGAGCTTTGTAATCGATGGAAGCTCCGGCAAAGCGTCGATCATCGGCAACTCGATCTTTGCGAAGACGAAGGTGTGGTGTATTTGGCCGTCCAAACGTCCAAACGTGCAAGAGGTCAACCCTGTAGTCTCGTTCACAGCACCTTCTGCCTTATGTTGATGTTTGCGAAAGAAAGATTTTTTTTGTTCCTGTACCGCTCTTCGATATTGATTCATCATTGATCCATAATGCATGACTCGATCGTCGCATTACTATCGTCGAGTTCCTCCAACTTCGCTATCTTTCTATTCTTTCGAGGCCTTCTAACGCCTCCGGAATTGGCTCGGCGTCATCTCCAGCAAACTGCGCCCGGAACCGTTCAATCGCACTAATATTTTCGACGGCAATTCTCGTCTTAAGCTTTAGATCGAGGATGTACTAAAAAAAATTTTTTTTAGATCGAGGATGTACTAAAAACATTTTTTTAGATCGAGGATGTACTAGAAAAATTTTTTTAGATCGAGGATGTACTAAAAAAATGTTTTTAGATCGAGGATGTACTAAAAAAATTTTTTTTGATCGAGGATGTACTTAAAAAATTTTGTTTAGATCGAGGATGTACTAAAAAATTTTTTTAGATCGAGGATGTACTAAAAAAAATTTTTTTAGATCGAGGATGTACTAGAAAATTTTTTTTTAAATCGAGGATGTACTAAAAAAATTTTTTTTAGATCGAGGATGTACTAAAAAAATTTTTTTAGATCGAGGATGTACTAAAAAAATTTTTTTTAGATCAAGGATGTACTAAAAAAATTTTTTTAGATCGAGGATGTACTAAAAAATTTTTTTAGATCGAGGATGGACAAAAAAAATTTTTTTAGATCGAGGATGTACTAAAAAAATTTTTTTAGATCGAGGATGTACTAAAAAAATTTTTTTAGATCGAGGATGTACTAAAAAAATTTTTTTCAGATCGAGGATGTACTAAAAAAATTTTTTTTAGATCGAGGATGTACTAAAAAAATTTTTTTAGATCGAGGATGTACTAAAAAAATTTTTTTAGATCGAGGATGTACTAAAAAAATTTTTTTTAAATCGAGGATGTAATAAAAAAATTTTTTTCATATCAAGGAAGTACTAAAAAAATTTTTTTTTGATCCAGGATGTACTAAAAAAATTTTTTTAGATCGAGGATGTACTAAAAAAATTTTTTTTAGGTCGAGGATGTACTAAAAAAATTTTTTTAGATCGAGGATGTACTAAAAAAATTTTTTTTAGATCGAGGATGTACTAAAAAAATTTTTTTAGATCGAGGATGTACTAAAAAATTTTTTTTTAGATCGAGGATGCACTAAAAAAATTTTTTTAGGTCGAGGATGTACTTCAAATTTTTTTTTAGATCGAGGATGTACTAAAAAATTTTTTTCAGATCGAGGATGTACTAAAAAAAATTTTTTTGATCGAGGATGTACTACAAAAATTTTTTTCATATCAAGGATGTACTAAAAAAATTTTTTTTAGATCGAGGATGTACTAAAAAAATTTTTTTTACATCGAGGATGAACTAAAAAAATTTTTTTAGATCAAGGATGTACTAAAAAAATTTTTTTTAGATCGAGGATGTACTAAAAAAATTTTTTTAGATCGAGGATGTACTAAAAAAATTTTTTTAGATCGAGGATGTACTAAAAAAATTTTTTTTAAATCGAGGATGTAATAAAAAAATTTTTTTCATATCAAGGATGTACTAAAAAAATTTTTTTTTGATCCAGGATGTACTAAAAAATTTTTTTCAGATCGAGGATGTACTAAAAAAAATTTTTTTGATCGAGGATGTACTACAAAAATTTTTTTTATATCAAGGATGTACTAAAAAAATTTTTTTAGATCGAGGATGTACTAAAAAAATTTTTTTAGATCGAGGATGTACTAAAAAAATTTTTTTAGATCAAGGATGTACTAAAAAAATTTTTTTTAGATCGAGGATGTACTAAAAAAATTTTTTTAGATCGAGGATGTACTAAAAAAATTTTTTTAGATCGAGGATGTACTAAAAAAATTTTTTTTAAATCGAGGATGTAATAAAAAAATTTTTTTCATATCAAGGATGTACTAAAAAAATTTTTTTTTGATCCAGGATGTACTAAAAAAATTTTTTTAGATCGAGGATGTACTAAAAAAATTTTTTTTAGGTCGAGGATGTACTAAAAAAATTTTTTTAGATCGAGGATGTACTAAAAAAATTTTTTTTAGATCGAGGATGTACTAAAAAAATTTTTTTAGATCGAGGATGTACTAAAAAATTTTTTTTTAGATCGAGGATGCACTAAAAAAATTTTTTTAGGTCGAGGATGTACTTCAAATTTTTTTTTAGATCGAGGATGTACTAAAAAATTTTTTTTAGATCGAGGATGTACTAAAAAAATTTTTTTCATATCAAGGATGTACTAAAAAATTTTTTTTAGATCGAGGATGTACTAAAAAAATTTTTTTTGATCGAGGATGTACTAAAAAAATTTTTTTCATATCGAGGATGTACTAAAAAAATTTTTTTTAGATCGAGGATGTACTAAAAAAATTTTTTTTGATCGAGGATGTACTAAAAAAATTTTTTTAGATCGAGGATGTACTAAAAAAAATTTTTTTACATCGAGGATGTACTAAAAAATTTTTTTTTATCGAGGATGTACTAAAAAATTTTTTTTCATATCAAGGATGTACTAAAAAAATTTTTTTTAGATCGAGGATGTACTAACAAAATTTTTTTAGATCGAGGATGTACTAAATAAATTTTTTTTAGATCGAGGATGTACTAAAAAAATTTTTTTAGATCGAGGATGTACTAAAAAAATTTTTTTTGATCGAGGATGTACTAAAAAAATTTTTTTCATATCAAGGAAGTACTAAAAAAATTTGTTTTGATCGAGGATGTACTAAAAAAATTTTTTTCATATCAAGGATGTACTAAAAAAATTTTTTTTAGATCGAGGATGTACTAAAAAAATTTGTTTTGATCGAGGATGTACTAAAAAAATTTTTTTCATATCAAGGATGTACTAAAAAAATTTTTTTTAGATCGAGGATGTACTAAAAAAATTTTTTTTGATCGAGGATGTACTAAAAAAATTTTTTTCATATCGAGGATGTACTAAAAAAATTTTTTTTGATCGAGGATGTACTAAAAAAATTTTTTTCATATCGAGGATGTACTAAAAAAATTTTTTTTAGATCGAGGATGTACTAAAAAAATTTTTTTTGATCGAGGATGTACTAAAAAAATTTTTTTAGATCGAGGATGTACTAAAAAATTTTTTTTGATCGAGGATGTACTAAGAAAATTTTTTTCATATCAAGGATGTACTAAAAAAATTTTTTTTAGATCGAGGATGTACTAAAAAAATTTTTTTTAGATCGAGGATGTACTAAAAAAATTTTTTTCATATCGAGGATGTACTAAAAAAATTTTTTTAGATCGAGGATGTACTAAAAAAATTTGTTTTGATCGAGGATGTACTAAAAAATTTTTTTTCATATCAAGGATGTACTAAAAAAATTTTTTTTAGATCGAGGATGTACTAAAAAAATTTTTTTTGATCGAGGATGTACTAAAAAAATTTTTTTTAAATCGAGGATGTACTAAAAAAATTTTTTTAGATCGAGGATGTACTAAAAAAATTTTTTTTGATCGAGGATGTACTAAGAAAATTTTTTTCATATCAAGGATGTACTAAAAAAATTTTTTTTAGATCGAGGATGTACTAAAAAAATTTTTTTTGATCGAGGATGTACTAAAAAAATTTTTTTCATATCGAGGATGTACTAAAAATTTTTTTTTCATATCAAGGATGTACTAAAAAAATTTTTTTTAGATCGAGGATGTACTAAAAAAATTTTTTTCATATCAAGGATGTACTAAAAAAATTTCTTTTAGATCGAGGATGTACTAAAAAAATTTTTTTTAGATCGAGGATGTACTAAAAAATTTTTTTTAGATCGAGGATGTACTAAAAAAAGTTTTTTCATATCAAGGATGTACTAAAAAAATTTTTTTTAGATCGAGGATGTACTAAAAAAATTTTTTTAGATCGAGGATGTACTAAAAAAAGTTTTTTTAGATCGAGGATGTACTAATAAAATTTTTTTAGATCAAGGATGTACTAAAAAATTTTTTTTAGATCGAGGATGTACTAAAAAATTTTTTTTTAAATCGAGGATGTACTAAAAAAATTTTTTTTAAATCGAGGATGTACTAAAAAAATTTTTTTTAGATCGAGGATGTACTAAAAAAATTTTTTTCATATCAAGGATGTACTAAAAAAATTTTTTTTGAGATCGAGGATGTACTAAAAAAATTTTTTTTGATCGAGGATGTACTAAAAAAATTTTTTTAGATCGAGGATGTACTAAAAAAATTTTTTTTAGATCGAGGATGTACTAATAAAATTTTTTTAGATCGAGGATGTACTAAAAAATTTTTTTTAGATCGAGGATGTACTAAAAAAAGTTTTTTCATATCAAGGATGTACTAAAAAAATTTTTTTTAGATCGAGGATGTACTAAAAAAATTTTTTTAGATCGAGGATGTACTAAAAAAAGTTTTTTTTAGATCGAGGATGTACTAATAAAATTTTTTTTTGATCGAGGATGTACTAAAAAAATTTTTTTCATTTCGAGGATGTACTAAAAATTTTTTTTTCATATCAAGGATGTACTAAAAAAATTTCTTTTAGATCGAGGATGTACTAAAAAAATTTTTTTTAGATCGAGGATGTACTAAAAAATTTTTTTTAGATCGAGGATGTACTAAAAAAAGTTTTTTCATATCAAGGATGTACTAAAAAAATTTTTTTTAGATCGAGGATGTACTAAAAAAATTTTTTTTGATCGAGGATGTACTAAAAAAAGTTTTTTTAGATCGAGGATGTACTAATAAAATTTTTTTAGATCAAGGATGTACTAAAAAATTTTTTTTAGATCGAGGATGTACTAAAAAATTTTTTTTTAAATCGAGGATGTACTAAAAAAATTTTTTTTAAATCGAGGATGTACTAAAAAAATTTTTTTTAGATCGAGGATGTACTAAAAAAATTTTTTTTATATCAAGGATGTACTAAAAAAATTTTTTTTGAGATCGAGGATGTACTAAAAAAATTTTTTTTAGATCGAGGATGTACTAAAAAAATTTTTTTTAGATCGAGGATGTACTAAAAAATTTTTTTTTGATCGAGGATGTACTAAAAAAATTTTTTTCATATCGAGGATGTACTAAAAATTTTTTTTTCATATCAAGGATGTACTAAAAAAATTTTTTTTAGATCGAGGATGTACTAAAAAAATTTTTTTCATATCAAGGATGTACTAAAAAAATTTCTTTTAGATCGAGGATGTACTAAAAAAATTTTTTTTAGATCGAGGATGTACTAAAAAATTTTTTTTAGATCGAGGATGTACTAAAAAAAGTTTTTTCATATCAAGGATGTACTAAAAAAATTTTTTTTAGATCGAGGATGTACTAAAAAAATTTTTTTTGATCGAGGATGTACTAAAAAAAGTTTTTTTAGATCGAGGATGTACTAATAAAATTTTTTTAGATCAAGGATGTACTAAAAAATTTTTTTTAGATCGAGGATGTACTAAAAAATTTTTTTTTAAATCGAGGATGTACTAAAAAAATTTTTTTTAAATCGAGGATGTACTAAAAAAATTTTTTTTAGATCGAGGATGTACTAAAAAAATTTTTTTCATATCAAGGATGTACTAAAAAAATTTTTTTTGAGATCGAGGATGTACTAAAAAAATTTTTTTTGATCGAGGATGTACTAAAAAATTTTTTTTAGATCGAGGATGTACTAAAAAAATTTTTTTTAGATCGAGGATGTACTAATAAAATTTTTTTAGATCGAGGATGTACTAAAAAAATTTTTTTTAGATCGAGGACGTACTAAAAAAATTATTTTTAGATCGAGGACGTACTAAAAAAATTTTTTTTGATCGAGGATGTACTAAAAAAAGTTTTTTTAGATCGAGGATGTACTAATAAAATTTTTTTAGATCAAGGATGTACTAAAAAATTTTTTTTAGATCGAGGATGTACTAAAAAATTTTTTTTTAAATCGAGGATGTACTAAAAAAATTTTTTTTAAATCGAGGATGTACTAAAAAAATTTTTTTTAGATCGAGGATGTACTAAAAAAATTTTTTTCATATCAAGGATGTACTAAAAAAATTTTTTTTGAGATCGAGGATGTACTAAAAAAATTTTTTTTAGATCGAGGATGTACTAAAAAAATTTTTTTTAGATCGAGGATGTACTAAAAAATTTTTTTTTGATCGAGGATGTACTAAAAAAATTTTTTTCATATCGAGGATGTACTAAAAATTTTTTTTTCATATCAAGGATGTACTAAAAAAATTTTTTTTTAGATCGAGGATGTACTAAAAAAATTTTTTTCATATCAAGGATGTACTAAAAAAATTTCTTTTAGATCGAGGATGTACTAAAAAAATTTTTTTTAGATCGAGGATGTACTAAAAAATTTTTTTTAGATCGAGGATGTACTAAAAAAAGTTTTTTCATATCAAGGATGTACTAAAAAAATTTTTTTTAGATCGAGGATGTACTAAAAAAATTTTTTTTGATCGAGGATGTACTAAAAAAAGTTTTTTTAGATCGAGGATGTACTAATAAAATTTTTTTAGATCAAGGATGTACTAAAAAATTTTTTTTAGATCGAGGATGTACTAAAAAATTTTTTTTTAAATCGAGGATGTACTAAAAAAATTTTTTTTAAATCGAGGATGTACTAAAAAAATTTTTTTTAGATCGAGGATGTACTAAAAAAATTTTTTTCATATCAAGGATGTACTAAAAAAATTTTTTTTGAGATCGAGGATGTACTAAAAAAATTTTTTTTGATCGAGGATGTACTAAAAAATTTTTTTTAGATCGAGGATGTACTAAAAAAATTTTTTTTAGATCGAGGATGTACTAATAAAATTTTTTTAGATCGAGGATGTACTAAAAAAATTTTTTTTAGATCGAGGACGTACTAAAAAAATTATTTTTAGATCGAGGACGTACTAAAAAAATTTTTTTTGATCGAGGATGTACTAAAAAAAGTTTTTTTAGATCGAGGATGTACTAATAAAATTTTTTTAGATCAAGGATGTACTAAAAAATTTTTTTTAGATCGAGGATGTACTAAAAAATTTTTTTTTAAATCGAGGATGTACTAAAAAAATTTTTTTTAAATCGAGGATGTACTAAAAAAATTTTTTTTAGATCGAGGATGTACTAAAAAAACTTTTTTCAGATCAAGGATGTACTAGAAAAATTTTTTTTAGATCGAGGATGTACTAAAAAAATTTTTTTTGATCGAGGATGTACTAAAAAAATTTTTTTAGATCGAGGATGTACTATAAAAATTTTTTTTAGATCGAGGATATACTAAAAAAATTTTTTTAGATCGAGGATGTACTAAAAAAACTTTTTTCAGATCAAGGATGTACTAGAAAAATTTTTTTTAGATCGAGGATGTACTAAAAAATTTTTTTAGATCGAGGATGTACTAAAAAAATTTTTTTAGATTGAGGATGTACTAAAAAAAATTTTTTTAGATCGAGGATGTACTAAATAAATTTTTTTAGATCGAGGATGTACTAAAAAAAATTTTTTTAGATCAAGGATGTACTAAAAAAATTTTTTTAGATCGAGGATGTACTAAAAAAATTTTTTTAGATCAAGGATGTACTAAAAAAATTTTTTTTAGATCGAGGATGTACTAAAAAAATTTTTTTAGATCGAGGATGTACTAAAAAAATTTTTTTAGATCGAGGATGTACTAAAAAAATTTTTTTTAAATCGAGGATGTAATAAAAAAATTTTTTTCATATCAAGGATGTACTAAAAAAATTTTTTTTTGATCCAGGATGTACTAAAAAAATTTTTTTAGATCGAGGATGTACTAAAAAAATTTTTTTTAGGTCGAGGATGTACTAAAAAAATTTTTTTAGATCGAGGATGTACTAAAAAAATTTTTTTTAGATCGAGGATGTACTAAAAAAATTTTTTTAGATCGAGGATGTACTAAAAAATTTTTTTTTAGATCGAGGATGCACTAAAAAAATTTTTTTAGGTCGAGGATGTACTTCAAATTTTTTTTTAGATCGAGGATGTACTAAAAAATTTTTTTTAGATCGAGGATGTACTAAAAAAATTTTTTTCATATCAAGGATGTACTAAAAAATTTTTTTTAGATCGAGGATGTACTAAAAAAATTTTTTTTGATCGAGGATGTACTAAAAAAATTTTTTTCATATCGAGGATGTACTAAAAAAATTTTTTTTAGATCGAGGATGTACTAAAAAAATTTTTTTTGATCGAGGATGTACTAAAAAAATTTTTTTAGATCGAGGATGTACTAAAAAAATTTTTTTTAAATCGAGGATGTAATAAAAAAATTTTTTTCATATCAAGGAAGTACTAAAAAAATTTTTTTTTGATCCAGGATGTACTAAAAAAATTTTTTTAGATCGAGGATGTACTAAAAAAATTTTTTTTAGGTCGAGGATGTACTAAAAAAATTTTTTTAGATCGAGGATGTACTAAAAAAATTTTTTTTAGATCGAGGATGTACTAAAAAAATTTTTTTAGATCGAGGATGTACTAAAAAATTTTTTTTTAGATCGAGGATGCACTAAAAAAATTTTTTTAGGTCGAGGATGTACTTCAAATTTTTTTTTAGATCGAGGATGTACTAAAAAATTTTTTTCAGATCGAGGATGTACTAAAAAAAATTTTTTTGATCGAGGATGTACTACAAAAATTTTTTTCATATCAAGGATGTACTAAAAAAATTTTTTTTAGATCGAGGATGTACTAAAAAAATTTTTTTTACATCGAGGATGTACTAAAAAAATTTTTTTAGATCAAGGATGTACTAAAAAAATTTTTTTTAGATCGAGGATGTACTAAAAAAATTTTTTTAGATCGAGGATGTACTAAAAAAATTTTTTTAGATCGAGGATGTACTAAAAAAATTTTTTTTAAATCGAGGATGTAATAAAAAAATTTTTTTCATATCAAGGATGTACTAAAAAAATTTTTTTTTGATCCAGGATGTACTAAAAAATTTTTTTCAGATCGAGGATGTACTAAAAAAAATTTTTTTGATCGAGGATGTACTACAAAAATTTTTTTTATATCAAGGATGTACTAAAAAAATTTTTTTAGATCGAGGATGTACTAAAAAAATTTTTTTAGATCGAGGATGTACTAAAAAAATTTTTTTAGATCAAGGATGTACTAAAAAAATTTTTTTTAGATCGAGGATGTACTAAAAAAATTTTTTTAGATCGAGGATGTACTAAAAAAATTTTTTTAGATCGAGGATGTACTAAAAAAATTTTTTTTAAATCGAGGATGTAATAAAAAAATTTTTTTCATATCAAGGATGTACTAAAAAAATTTTTTTTTGATCCAGGATGTACTAAAAAAATTTTTTTAGATCGAGGATGTACTAAAAAAATTTTTTTTAGGTCGAGGATGTACTAAAAAAATTTTTTTAGATCGAGGATGTACTAAAAAAATTTTTTTTAGATCGAGGATGTACTAAAAAAATTTTTTTAGATCGAGGATGTACTAAAAAATTTTTTTTTAGATCGAGGATGCACTAAAAAAATTTTTTTAGGTCGAGGATGTACTTCAAATTTTTTTTTAGATCGAGGATGTACTAAAAAATTTTTTTTAGATCGAGGATGTACTAAAAAAATTTTTTTCATATCAAGGATGTACTAAAAAATTTTTTTTAGATCGAGGATGTACTAAAAAAATTTTTTTTGATCGAGGATGTACTAAAAAAATTTTTTTCATATCGAGGATGTACTAAAAAAATTTTTTTTAGATCGAGGATGTACTAAAAAAATTTTTTTTGATCGAGGATGTACTAAAAAAATTTTTTTAGATCGAGGATGTACTAAAAAAAATTTTTTTACATCGAGGATGTACTAAAAAATTTTTTTTTATCGAGGATGTACTAAAAAATTTTTTTTCATATCAAGGATGTACTAAAAAAATTTTTTTTAGATCGAGGATGTACTAACAAAATTTTTTTAGATCGAGGATGTACTAAATAAATTTTTTTTAGATCGAGGATGTACTAAAAAAATTTTTTTAGATCGAGGATGTACTAAAAAAATTTTTTTTGATCGAGGATGTACTAAAAAAATTTTTTTCATATCAAGGAAGTACTAAAAAAATTTGTTTTGATCGAGGATGTACTAAAAAAATTTTTTTCATATCAAGGATGTACTAAAAAAATTTTTTTTAGATCGAGGATGTACTAAAAAAATTTGTTTTGATCGAGGATGTACTAAAAAAATTTTTTTCATATCAAGGATGTACTAAAAAAATTTTTTTTAGATCGAGGATGTACTAAAAAAATTTTTTTTGATCGAGGATGTACTAAAAAAATTTTTTTCATATCGAGGATGTACTAAAAAAATTTTTTTTGATCGAGGATGTACTAAAAAAATTTTTTTCATATCGAGGATGTACTAAAAAAATTTTTTTTAGATCGAGGATGTACTAAAAAAATTTTTTTTGATCGAGGATGTACTAAAAAAATTTTTTTAGATCGAGGATGTACTAAAAAATTTTTTTTGATCGAGGATGTACTAAGAAAATTTTTTTCATATCAAGGATGTACTAAAAAAATTTTTTTTAGATCGAGGATGTACTAAAAAAATTTTTTTTAGATCGAGGATGTACTAAAAAAATTTTTTTCATATCGAGGATGTACTAAAAAAATTTTTTTAGATCGAGGATGTACTAAAAAAATTTGTTTTGATCGAGGATGTACTAAAAAATTTTTTTTCATATCAAGGATGTACTAAAAAAATTTTTTTTAGATCGAGGATGTACTAAAAAAATTTTTTTTGATCGAGGATGTACTAAAAAAATTTTTTTTAAATCGAGGATGTACTAAAAAAATTTTTTTAGATCGAGGATGTACTAAAAAAATTTTTTTTGATCGAGGATGTACTAAGAAAATTTTTTTCATATCAAGGATGTACTAAAAAAATTTTTTTTAGATCGAGGATGTACTAAAAAAATTTTTTTTGATCGAG
Organism: Anopheles nili; assembly: GCF_943737925.1. NCBI lineage: Eukaryota > Metazoa > Arthropoda > Insecta > Diptera > Culicidae > Anopheles > Anopheles nili. Next base: position 16,708 of record NW_026525565.1, on the reverse strand, counting down.
GATGTACTAAAAAAATTTTTTTCATATCGAGGATGTACTAAAAATTTTTTTTTCATATCAAGGATGTACTAAAAAAATTTTTTTTAGATCGAGGATGTACTAAAAAAATTTTTTTCATATCAAGGATGTACTAAAAAAATTTCTTTTAGATCGAGGATGTACTAAAAAAATTTTTTTTAGATCGAGGATGTACTAAAAAATTTTTTTTAGATCGAGGATGTACTAAAAAAAGTTTTTTCATATCAAGGATGTACTAAAAAAATTTTTTTTAGATCGAGGATGTACTAAAAAAATTTTTTTAGATCGAGGATGTACTAAAAAAAGTTTTTTTAGATCGAGGATGTACTAATAAAATTTTTTTAGATCAAGGATGTACTAAAAAATTTTTTTTAGATCGAGGATGTACTAAAAAATTTTTTTTTAAATCGAGGATGTACTAAAAAAATTTTTTTTAAATCGAGGATGTACTAAAAAAATTTTTTTTAGATCGAGGATGTACTAAAAAAATTTTTTTCATATCAAGGATGTACTAAAAAAATTTTTTTTGAGATCGAGGATGTACTAAAAAAATTTTTTTTGATCGAGGATGTACTAAAAAAATTTTTTTAGATCGAGGATGTACTAAAAAAATTTTTTTTAGATCGAGGATGTACTAATAAAATTTTTTTAGATCGAGGATGTACTAAAAAATTTTTTTTAGATCGAGGATGTACTAAAAAAAGTTTTTTCATATCAAGGATGTACTAAAAAAATTTTTTTTAGATCGAGGATGTACTAAAAAAATTTTTTTAGATCGAGGATGTACTAAAAAAAGTTTTTTTTAGATCGAGGATGTACTAATAAAATTTTTTTTTGATCGAGGATGTACTAAAAAAATTTTTTTCATATCGAGGATGTACTAAAAATTTTTTTTTCATATCAAGGATGTACTAAAAAAATTTCTTTTAGATCGAGGATGTACTAAAAAAATTTTTTTTAGATCGAGGATGTACTAAAAAATTTTTTTTAGATCGAGGATGTACTAAAAAAAGTTTTTTCATATCAAGGATGTACTAAAAAAATTTTTTTTAGATCGAGGATGTACTAAAAAAATTTTTTTTGATCGAGGATGTACTAAAAAAAGTTTTTTTAGATCGAGGATGTACTAATAAAATTTTTTTAGATCAAGGATGTACTAAAAAATTTTTTTTAGATCGAGGATGTACTAAAAAATTTTTTTTTAAATCGAGGATGTACTAAAAAAATTTTTTTTAAATCGAGGATGTACTAAAAAAATTTTTTTTAGATCGAGGATGTACTAAAAAAATTTTTTTCATATCAAGGATGTACTAAAAAAATTTTTTTTGAGATCGAGGATGTACTAAAAAAATTTTTTTTGATCGAGGATGTACTAAAAAATTTTTTTTAGATCGAGGATGTACTAAAAAAATTTTTTTTAGATCGAGGATGTACTAATAAAATTTTTTTAGATCGAGGATGTACTAAAAAAATTTTTTTTAGATCGAGGACGTACTAAAAAAATTATTTTTAGATCGAGGACGTACTAAAAAAATTTTTTTTGATCGAGGATGTACTAAAAAAAGTTTTTTTAGATCGAGGATGTACTAATAAAATTTTTTTAGATCAAGGATGTACTAAAAAATTTTTTTTAGATCGAGGATGTACTAAAAAATTTTTTTTTAAATCGAGGATGTACTAAAAAAATTTTTTTTAAATCGAGGATGTACTAAAAAAATTTTTTTTAGATCGAGGATGTACTAAAAAAATTTTTTTCATATCAAGGATGTACTAAAAAAATTTTTTTTGAGATCGAGGATGTACTAAAAAAATTTTTTTTAGATCGAGGATGTACTAAAAAAATTTTTTTTAGATCGAGGATGTACTAAAAAATTTTTTTTTGATCGAGGATGTACTAAAAAAATTTTTTTCATATCGAGGATGTACTAAAAATTTTTTTTTCATATCAAGGATGTACTAAAAAAATTTTTTTTAGATCGAGGATGTACTAAAAAAATTTTTTTCATATCAAGGATGTACTAAAAAAATTTCTTTTAGATCGAGGATGTACTAAAAAAATTTTTTTTAGATCGATGATGTACTAAAAAATTTTTTTTAGATCGAGGATGTACTAAAAAAAGTTTTTTCATATCAAGGATGTACTAAAAAAATTTTTTTTAGATCGAGGATGTACTAAAAAAATTTTTTTTGATCGAGGATGTACTAAAAAAAGTTTTTTTAGATCGAGGATGTACTAATAAAATTTTTTTAGATCAAGGATGTACTAAAAAATTTTTTTTAGATCGAGGATGTACTAAAAAATTTTTTTTTAAATCGAGGATGTACTAAAAAAATTTTTTTTAAATCGAGGATGTACTAAAAAAATTTTTTTTAGATCGAGGATGTACTAAAAAAATTTTTTTCATATCAAGGATGTACTAAAAAAATTTTTTTTGAGATCGAGGATGTACTAAAAAAATTTTTTTTGATCGAGGATGTACTAAAAAATTTTTTTTAGATCGAGGATGTACTAAAAAAATTTTTTTTAGATCGAGGATGTACTAATAAAATTTTTTTAGATCGAGGATGTACTAAAAAAATTTTTTTTAGATCGAGGACGTACTAAAAAAATTATTTTTAGATCGAGGACGTACTAAAAAAATTTTTTTTGATCGAGGATGTACTAAAAAATTTTTTTTAGATCGAGGATGTACTAATAAAATTTTTTTAGATCAAGGATGTACTAAAAAATTTTTTTTAGATCGAGGATGTACTAAAAAATTTTTTTTTAAATCGAGGATGTACTAAAAAAATTTTTTTTAAATCGAGGATGTACTAAAAAAATTTTTTTTAGATCGAGGATGTACTAAAAAAACTTTTTTCAGATCAAGGATGTACTAGAAAAATTTTTTTTAGATCGAGGATGTACTAAAAAAATTTTTTTTGATCGAGGATGTACTAAAAAAATTTTTTTAGATCGAGGATGTACTATAAAAATTTTTTTTAGATCGAGGATATACTAAAAAAATTTTTTTAGATCGAGGATGTACTAAAAAAACTTTTTTCAGATCAAGGATGTACTAGAAAAATTTTTTTTAGATCGAGGATGTACTAAAAAATTTTTTTAGATCGAGGATGTACTAAAAAAATTTTTTTAGATTGAGGATGTACTAAAAAAAATTTTTTTAGATCGAGGATGTACTAAATAAATTTTTTTAGATCGAGGATGTACTAAAAAAAATTTTTTTAGATCAAGGATGTACTAAAAAAATTTTTTTTAGATCGAAGATGTACTAAAAAAATTTTTTTTGATCGAGGATGTACTAAAAAAATTTTTTTAGATCGAGGATGCACTAAAAAAATTTTTTTCATATCAAGGATGTACTAAAAAAATTTTTTTTAGATCGAGGATGTACTAAAAAAATTTTTTTAGATCGAGGATGTACTAAAAAAAAATTTTTCATATCAAGGATGTACTAAAAAATTTTTTTTTAGATCGAGGATGTACTAAAAAATTTTTTTTGATCGAGGATGTACTAAAAAAATTTTTTTAGATCGAGGATGTACTAAAAAAATTTTTTTCATATCAAGGATGTACTAAAAAAATTTTTTTTAGATCGAGGATGTACTAAAAAAATTTTTTTTGATCGAGGATGTACTAAAAAAATTTTTTTAGATCGAGGATGTACTAAAAAAAATTTTTTCATATCAAGGATGTACTAAAAAAATTTTTTCATATCAAGGATGTACTAAAAAAATTTTTTTTAGATCGAGGATGTACTAAAAAAATTTTTTTTGATCGAGGATGTACTAAAAAAAATTTTTTCATATCAAGGATGTACTAAAAAAATTTTTTTTAGATCGAGGATGTACTAAAAAAATTTTTGTAGATCGAGGATGTACTAAAAAAATTTTTTTCATATCAAGGATGTACTAAAAAAATTTTTTTAGATCGAGGATGTACTAAAAAAATTTTTTTTGATCGAGGATATACTAAAAAAATTTTTTTAGATCGAGGATGTACTAAAAAAATTTTTTCATATCAAGGATGTACTAAAAAAATTTTTTTTAGATCGAGGATGTACTAAAAAAATTTTTTTTGATCGAGGATGTACTAAAAAAAATTTTTTCATATCAAGGATGTACTAAAAAAATTTTTTTTAGATCGAGGATGTACTAAAAAAATTTTTTTTGATCGAGGATGTACTAAAAAAAATTTTTTCATATCAAGGATGTACTAAAAAAATTTTTTTTAGATCGAGGATGTACTTAAGAAAATTTTTTTTGATCGAAGATGTACTAAAAAAATTTTTTTAGATCGCGGATGTACTAAAAAAATTTTTTCATATCAAGGATGTACTAAAAAAATTTTTTTTAGATCGAGGATGTACTAAAAAAATTTTTTTTGATCGAGGATGTACTAAAAAAAATTTTTTCATATCAAGGATGTACTAAAAAAATTTTTTTTAGATCGAGGATGTACTAAAAAAATTTTTTTGATCGAGGATGTACTAAAAAAAATTTTTTCATATCAAGGATGTACTAAAATTTTTTTTTTTAGATCGAGGATGTACTAAAAAAATTTTTTTTGATCGAGGATGTACTAAAAAAATTTTTTTCATATCAAGAATGTACTAAAAAAATTTTTTTTAGATCGAGGATGTACTAAAAAAATTTTTTTTGATCGAGGATGTACTAAAAAAAATTTTTTCATATCAAGGATGTACTAAAAAAATTTTTTTTAGATCGAGGATGTACTATAAAAATTTTTTTAGATCGAGAATGTACTAAAAAATATTTTTTCATATCAAGGATGTACTAAAATTTTTTTTTTTAGATCGAGGATGTACTAAAAAAATTTTTTTTGATCGAGGATGTACTAAAAAAATTTTTTTAGATCGCGGATGTACTAAAAAAATTTTTTCATATCAAGGATGTACTAAAAAAATTTTTTTTAGATCGAGGATGTACTAAAAAAATTTTTTTTGATCGAGGATGTACTAAAAAAAATTTTTTCATATCAAGGATGTACTAAAAAAATTTTTTTTAGATCGAGGATGTACTAAAAAAATTTTTTTGATCGAGGATGTACTAAAAAAAATTTTTTCATATCAAGGATGTACTAAAAAAATGTTTTTAGTACATCCTCGATCTAAAAAAAATTTTTTTAGTACATCCTTGATATGAAAAAATATTTTTTAGTACATCCTCGATCTAAAAAAATTTTTATAGTACATCCTCGATCTAAAAAAAATTTTTTTAGTACATCCTTGATATGAAAAAATTTTTTTTAGTGCATCCTCGATCAAAAAAAATTTTTTTAGTACATCCTCGATCTAAAAAAAATTTTTTTAGTACATTCTTGATATGAAAAAAATTTTTTTAGTACATCCTCGATCAAAAAAAATTTTTTTAGTACATCCTCGATCTAAAAAAAAAAATTTTAGTACATCCTTGATATGAAAAAATTTTTTTTAGTACATCCTCGATCAAAAAAATTTTTTTAGTACATCCTCGATCTAAAAAAAATTTTTTTAGTACATCCTTGATATGAAAAAATTTTTTTAGTACATCCTCGATCTAAAAAAATTTTTTTAGTACATCCTCGATCAAAAAAAATTTTTTTAGATCGAGGATGTACTAAAAAAATTTTTTTCATATCAAGGATGTACTAAAAAAATTTTTTTTAGATCGAGGATGTACTAAAAAATTTTTTTTTGATCGAGGATGTACTAAAAAAAATTTTTTCATATCAAGGATGTACTAAAAAAATTTTTTTTAGATCGAGGATGTACTAAAAAAATTTTTTTAGTACATCCTTGTTATGAAAAAATTTTTTTTAGTACATCCTCGATCAAAAAAAATTTTTTTAGTACATCCTCGATCTAAAAAAAATTGTTTTAGTACATCCTTGATATGAAAAAATTTTTTTAGTACATCCTCGATCAAAAAAAATTTTTTTAGTACATCCTCGATCAAAAAAAATTTTTTTAGTACATCCTCGATCTAAAAAAAATTTTTTTAGTACATCCTCGATCTAAAAAAATTTTTTTAGTACATCCTCGAAATAAAAAAAATTTTTTTAGTACATCCTTGATATGAAAAAATTTTTTTTAGTACATCCTCGATTTAAAAACAATTTTTTAGTACATCCTCGATCTAAAAAAAATTTTTTTAGTACATCCTCGATCTAAAAAAATTTTTTTAGTACATCCTCGACCTAAAAAAATTTTTTTTAGTACATCCTCGATCTAAAAAAATTTTTTTAGTACATCCTCGATTTAAAAAAAATTTTTTTAGTACATCCTCGATCTAAAAAAATTTTTTTAGTACATCCTCGATCTAAAAAAAATTTTTTTAGTACATCCTTGATATGAAAAAATTTTTTTTAGTACATCCTCGATTTAAAAAAAATTTTTTAGTACATCCTCGATCTAAAAAAAATTTTTTTAGCACATCCTCGATCTAAAAAAATTTTTTTAGTACATCCTCGATTTAAAAAAAATTTTTTTAGTACATCCTCGATCTAAAAAAATTTTTTTAGTACATCCTCGATCTAAAAAAAATTTTTTTAGTACATCCTCGATCTTAAAAAAATTTTTTAGTACATCCTCGATTTAAAAAAAATTTTTTTAGTACATCCTCGATTTAAAAAAATTTTTTTAGTACATCCTCGACCTAAAAAAAATTTTTTTAGTACATCCTCGATCTAAAAAAATTTTTTTAGTACATCCTCGATTTAAAAAAATTTTTTTTAGTACATCCTCGATCAAAAAAAATTTTTTTAGTACATCCTCGATCTAAAAAAAATTTTTTTAGTACATCCTCGATCAAAAAAAATTTTTTTAGTACATCCTCGATCAAAAAAAATTTTTTTAGTACATCCTTGATCTAAAAAAAATTTTTTTAGTACATCCTTGATATGAAAAAAATTTTTTTTAGTACATCCTCGATCAATAAAAATTTTTATAGTACATCCTCGAACTAAAAAAATTTTTTTAGTACATCCTTGATATGAAAAAAATTTTTCTAGTACATCCTCGATCAAAAAAAATTTTTTTAGTACATCCTCGATCAAAAAAATTTTTTTTAGTACATCCTCGATCAAAAAAAATTTTTTTAGTACATCCTCGATCTAAAAAAAATTTTTTTAGTACATCCTTGCTATGAAAAAAATTTTTTTAGTACATCCTCGATCAAAAAAAATTTTTTTAGTATATCCTTGATCTAAAAAAAATTTTTTTAGTACATCCTTGATATGAAAAAAATTTTTCTAGTACATCCTCGATCAAAAAAAATTTTTTTAGTACATCCTCGATCAAAAAAAATTTTTTTAGTACATCCTCGATCAAAAAAAATTTTTTTAGTACATCCTTGATCTAAAAAAAATTTTTTTAGTACATCCTTGATATGAAAAAATTTTTTTTAGTACATCCTCGATCAAAAAAAATTTTTTTAGTACATCCTCGATCTAAAAAAAATTTTTTTAGTACATCCTCGATCCAAAAAAATTTTTTTAGTACATCCTCGATCTAAAAAAAATTTTTTTAGTACATCCTTGATATGAAAAAAATTTTTTTAGTACATCCTCGATCAAAAAAAATTTTTTTAGTACATCCTAGATCTAAAAAAAATTTTTTTAGTACATCCTTGATATGAAAAAATTTTTTTTAGTACATCCTCGATCAAAAAAAATTTTTTTAGTACATCCTCGATCTAAAAAAAAATTTTTTTAGTACATCCTTGATATGAAAAAAATTTTTTTAGTACATCCTCGATCAAAAAAAATTTTTTTAGTACATCCTTGATCTAAAAAAAATTTTTTTTAGTACATCATTGATATGGAAAAATTTTTTTTAGTACATCCTCGATCAAAAAAAATTTTTTTAGTACATCCTCGATCTAAAAAAAATTTTTTTAGTACATCCTTGATATGAAAAAAATTTTTTTAGTACATCCTCGATCAAAACACATTTTTTTAGTACATCCTTGATATGAAAAAAATTTTTTTAGTACATCCTCGATCAAAAAAAATTTTTTTAGTACATCCTCGATCAAAAAAAATTTTTTTAGTACATCCTTGATCTAAAAAAATTTTTTTAGTACATCCTCGATCAAAAAAATTTTTTTAGTACATCCTTGATCTAAAAAAAATTTTTTTCGCACATCCTTGATATGAAAAAATTTTTTTTAGTACATCCTCGATCAAAAAAAATTTTTTTAGTACATCCTCGATCTAAAAAAAATTTTTAAGTACATCCTCGATCAAAAAAAATTTTTTTAGTACATCCTCGATCTAAAAAAAATTTTTTTAGTACATCCTTGATATGAAAAAAATTTTTTTAGTACATCCTCGATCTAAAAAAAATTTTTTAGTACATCCTCGATCAAAAAAAATTTTTTTAGTACATCCTCGATCTAAAAAAAATTTTTTTAGTACATCCTTGATATGAAAAAAATTTTTTTAGTACATCCTCGATCTAAAAAAAATTTTTTTAGTACATCCTTGATATGAAAAAAATTTTTGTAGTACATCCTCGATCAAAAAAAATTTTTTTAGTACATCCTCGATCTAAAAAAAATTTTTTTAGTACATCCTTGCTATGAAAAAAATTTTTTTTAGTACATCCTCGATCAAAAAAAATTTTTTTAGTACATCCTTGATCTAAAAAAAATTTTTTTAGTACATCCTTGATATGAAAAAAATTTTTTTAGTACATCCTCGATCAAAAAAAATTTTTTTAGTACATCCGTGATCTAAAAAAAATTTTTTTAGTACATCCTTGATATGAAAAAATTTTTTTTAGTACATCCTCGATCAAAAAAAATTTTTTTAGTACATCCTCGATCAAAAAAAATTTTTTTAGTACATCCTCGATAAAAAAAAAATTTTTTTAGTACATCCTTGATCTAAAAAAAATTTTTTTAGTACATCCTTGATATGAAAAAATTTTTTTTAGTACATCCTCGATCAAAAAAAATTTTTTTAGTACATCCTTGATCTAAAAAAAATTTTTTTAGTACATCCTTGATCTAAAAAAAATTTTTTTAGTACATCCTCGATCTAAAAAAATTTTTTTTAGTACATCCTCGATCAAAAAAAATTTTTTTAGTACATCCTCGATCTAAAAAAAATTTTTTTAATACATCCTTGATATGAAAAAATTTTTTTAGTACATCCTCGATCAAAAAAAATTTTTTTAGTACATCCTTGATCTAAAAAAAATTTTTTTAGTACATCCTTGATATGAAAAAATTTTTTTTAGTACATCCTCGATCAAAAAAAATTTTTTTAGTACATCCTCGATCAAAAAAAAATTTTTTAGTACATCCTCGATCAAAAAAAATTTTTTTAGTACATCCTCGATCAAAAAAAATTTTTTTAGTACATCCTCGATCTAAAAAAAATTTTTTTAGTACATCCTTGATATGAAAAAATTTTTTTTAGTACATCCTCGATCAAAAAAAATTTTTTTAGTACATCCTCGATCAAAAAAAATTTTTTTAGTACATCCCTGATCTAAGAAAAATTTTTTTAGTACATCCTTGATATGAAAAAAATTTTTTTAGTACATCCTCGATCAAAAAAAATTTTTTTAGTACATCCTCGATCTAAAAAAAAAATTTTTAGTACATCCTTGATATGAAAAAATTTTTTTTGTACATCCTCGATCAAAAAAAATTTTTTTAGTACATCCTCGATCAAAAAAAAATTTTTTTAGTACATCCTTGATATGAAAAAATTTTTTTTAGTACATCCTCGATCAAAAAAAATTTTTTTAGTACATCCTTGATCTAAAAAAAAATTTTTTAGTACATCCTTGATATGAAAAAATTTTTTTTAGTACATCCTCGATCAAAAAAAATTTTTTTAGTACATCCTCGATCAAAAAAAATTTTTTTAGTACATCCTCGATCTAAAAAAAATTTTTTTAGTACATCCTTGATATGAAAAAAATTTTTTTAGTACATCCTCGATCAAAAAAAATTTTTTTAGTATATCCTTGATATGAAAAAAATTTTTTTAGTACATCCTCGATCAAAAAAAATTTTTTTAGTACATCCTCGATCTAAAAAAAATTTTTTTAGTACACTCGATCAAAAAAAATTTTTTTAGTACATCCTTGATCTAAAAAAAATTTTTTTAGTACATCCTTGATATGAAAAAATTTTTTTTAGTACATCCTCGATCAAAAAAAATTTTTTTAGTACATCCTCGATCTAAAAAAAATTTTTTTAGTACATCCTTGATATGAAAAAAATTTTTTTAGTACATCCTCGATCAAAAAAAATTTTTTTAGTACATCCTTGATCTAAAAAAAATTTTTTTAGTACATCCTTGATATGGAAAAATTTTTTTAGTACATCCTCGATCAAAAAAAATTTTTTTAGTACATCCTTGATCTAAAAAAAATTTTTTTAGTACATCCTTGATATGAAAAAATTTTTTTTAGTACATCCTCGATCAAAAAAAATTTTTTTTAGTACATCCTCGATCAAAAAAAATTTTTTTAGTACATCCTTGATCTAAAAAAAATTTTTTTAGTACATCCTTGATATGAAAAAATTTTTTTTAGTACATCCTTGATCTAAAAAAAATTTTTTTAGTACATCCTTGATATGAAAAAATTTTTTTTAGTACATCCTCGATCAAAAAAAATTTTTTTAGTACATCCTCGATCAAAAAAAATTTTTTTAGTACATCCTTGATCTAAAGAAAATTTTTTTAGTACATCCTTGATATGAAAAAATTTTTTTTAGTACATCCTCGATCAAAAAAAATTTTTTTAGTACATCCTTGATCTAAAAAAAATTATTTTAGTACATCCTTGATATGAAAAAAATTTTTTTAGTACATCCTCGATCAAAAAAAAATTTTTTAGTACATCCTTGATCTAAAAAAAATTTGTTTAGTACATCCTTGATATGAAAAAATTTTTTTTAGTACATTCTCGATCAAAAAAAATTTTTTTAGTACATCCTCGATCAAAAAAAATTTTTTTAGTACATCCTTGATCTAAAAAAAATTTTTTTAGTACATCCTTGATATGAAAAAATTTTTTTTAGTACATCCTCGATCAAAAAAAATTTTTTTAGTACATCCTCGATCAAAAAAAATTTTTTTAGTACATCCTCGATCAAAAAAAATTTTTTTAGTACATCCTCGATCTAAAAAAAATTTTTTTAGTACATCCTTGATATGAAAAAAATTTTTTTTAGTACATCCTCGATCAAAAAAAAATTTTTTTAGTACATCCTTGATATGAAAAAAATTTTTTTAGTACATCCTCGATCAAAAAAAATTTTTTTAGTACATCCTCGATCAAAAAAATTTTTTTAGTACATCCTCGATCAAAAAAAATTTTTTTAGTACATCCTTGATCTAAAAAAAATTTTTTTAGTACATCCTTGATATGAAAAAATTTTTTTTAGTACATCCTCGATCAAAAAAAATTTTTTTTAGTACATCCTCGATCTAAAAAAAATTTTTTTAGTACATCCTCGATCTAAAAAAAATTTTTTTAGTACATCCTCGATCTAAAAAAAATTTTTTTAGTACATCCTTGATATGAAAAAAATTTTTTTAGTACATCCTCGATCAAAAAAAATTTTTTTAGTACATCCTTGATCTAAAAAAAATTTTTTTAGTACATCCTTGATATGGAAAAATTTTTTTTAGTACATCCTCAATCAAAAAAAATTTTTTAGTACATCCTCGATCTAAGAAAAATTTTTTTAGTACATCCTCGATCAAAAAAAAATTTTTTAGTACATCCTCGATCTAAAAAAAAATTTTTTTAGTACATCCTTGATATGAAAAAATTTTTTTTAGTACATCCTCGATCAAAAAAAATTTTTTTAGTACATCCTCGATCTAAAAAAAATTTTTTAGTACATCCTCGATCAAAAAAAATTTTTTTTAGTACATCCTCGATCTAAAAAAAATTTTTTTAGTACATCCTTGATATGAAAAAAAATTTTTTTAAGTACATCCTCGATCAAAAAAAATTTTTTTAGTACATCCTCGATCTAAAAAAAATTTTTTAGTACAACCTTGATATGAAAAAATTTTTTTTAGTACATCCTCGATCAAAAAAAATTTTTTTAGTACATCCTCGATCTAAAAAAAATTTTTTTAGTACATCCTTGATATGAAAAAAATTTTTTTAGTACATCCTCGATCAAAAAAAATTTTTTCAGTACATCCTTGATATGAAAAAAATTTTTTTAGTACATCCTTGATATGAAAAAAATTTTTTTAGTACATCCTCGATCAAAAAAAATTTTTTCAGTACATCCTTGATATGAAAAAAATTTTTTTAGTACATCCTTGATATGAAAAAAATTTTTTTAGTACATCCTCGATCAAAAAAAATTTTTTTAGTACATCCTCGATCAAAAAAAATTTTTTAAGTACATCCTCAATCAAAAAAAATTTTTTTAGTACATCCTCGATCTAAAAAAAATTTTTTTAGTACATCCTTGATATGAAAAAAATTTTTTTAGTACATCCTCGATCAAAAAAAATTTTTTTAGTACATCCTTGATATGAAAAAAATTTTTTTAGTACATCCTCGATCAAAAAAAATTTTTTTAGTACATCCTTGATATGAAAAAAATTTTTTTAGTACATCCTTGATATGAAAAAAATTTTTTTAGTACATCCTCGATCAAACAAAATTTTTTTAGTACATCCTTGATCTAAAAAAAATTTTTTTAGTACATCCTTGATATGAAAAAATTTTTTTTAGTACATCCTCGATCAAAAAAAATTTTTTTAGTACATCCTCGATCTAAAAAAAATTTTTTAAGTACATCCTCGATCAAAAAAAATTTTTTTAGTACATCCTCGATCTAAAAAAAATTTTTTTAGTACATCCTTGATATGAAAAAAATTTTTTTAGTACATCCTCGATCAAAAAAAATTTTTTTAGTACATCCTTGATATGAAAAAAATTTTTTTAGTACATCCTTGATATGAAAAAAATTTTTTTAGTACATCCTCGATCTAAAAAAAATTTTTTTAGTACATCCTTGATATGAAAAAAATTTTTTTAGTACATCCTCGATCAAAAAAAATTTTTTTAGTACATCCTTGATATGAAAAAAATTTATTTAGTACATCCTTGATATGAAAAAAATTTTTTTAGTACATCCTCGATCAAAAAAAATTTTTTTAGTACATCCTTGATCAAAAAAAAATTTTTTTAGTACATCCTTGATATGGAAAAATTTTTTTTAGTACATCCTCGATCAAAAAAAATTTTTTTAGTACATCCTCGATCTAAAAAAAATTTTTTTAGTACATCCTCGATCAAAAAAAAATTTTTTAGTACATCCTCGATCTAAAAAAAATTTTTTTAGTACATCCTTGATATGAAAAAATTTTTTTTAGTACATCCTCGATCAAAAAAAATTTTTTTAGTACATCCTCGATCTAAAAAAAATTTTTTTAGTACATCCTCGATCAAAAAAAATTTTTTTAGTACATCCTCGATCTAAAAAAAATTTTTTTAGTACATCCTTGATATGAAAAAAATTTTTTTAGTACATCCTCGATCAAAAAAAATTTTTTTAGTACATCCTCGATCTAAAAAAAATTTTTTAGTACATCCTTGATATGAAAAAATTTTTTTTAGTACATCCTCGATCAAAAAAAATTTTTTTAGTACATCCTCGATCAAAAAAAATTTTTTTAGTACATCCTTGATATGAAAAAAATTTTTTTAGTACATCCTTGATATGAAAAAAATTTTTTTAGTACATCCTCGATCAAAAAAAATTTTTTTAGTACATCCTCGATCTAAAAAAAAATTTTTTAGTACATCCTTGATATGAAAAAAATTTTTTTAGTACATCCTCGATCTAAAAAAATTTTTTTTAGTACATCCTTGATATGAAAAAATTTTTTTTAGTACATCCTCGATCAAAAAAAATTTTTTTAGTACATCCTCGATCTAAAAAAAATTTTTTTAGTACATCCTTGATATGAAAAAAATTTTTTTAGTACATCCTCGATCAAAAAAAATTTTTTTAGTACATCCTTGATATGAAAAAAATTTTTTTAGTACATCCTTGATATGAAAAAATTTTTTTTAGTACATCCTCGATCAAAAAAAATTTTTTAGTACATCCTCCATCAAAACAAATTTTTTTAGTACATCCTCGATCAAAAAAAATTTTTTTAGTACATCCTCGATCTAAAAAAAATTTTTTTAGTACATCCTTGATATGAAAAAAATTTTTTTAGTACATCCTCGATCAAAAAAAAATTTTTTAGTACATCCTTGATCTAAAAAAAATTTTTTTAGTACATCCTTGATATGAAAAAAATTTTTTTAGTACATCCTCGATCTAAAAAAATTTTTTTTAGTACATCCTTGATATGAAAAAATTTTTTTTAGTACATCCTCGATCAAAAAAAATTTTTTTAGTACATCCTCGATCTAAAAAAAATTTTTTTAGTACATCCTTGATATGAAAAAAATTTTTTTAGTACATCCTCGATCAAAAAAAATTTTTTAGTACATCCTTGATCTAAAAAAAAATTTTTTTAGTACATCCTTGATATGAAAAAATTTTTTTTAGTACATCCTCGATCAAAAAAAATTTTTTTAGTACATCCTTGATCTAAAAAAAATTTTTTTAGTACATCCTTGATATGAAAAAAATTTTTTTAGTACATCCTCGATCAAAAAAAATTTTTTTAGTACATCCTTGATCTAAAAAAAAATTTTTTAGTACATCCTTGATATGAAAAAATTTTTTTTAGTACATCCTCGATCAAAAAAAATTTTTTTAGTACATCCTCGATCTAAAAAAAATTTTTTTAGTACATCCTCGATCAAAAAAAAAATTTTTTAGTACATCCTCGATCTAAAAAAAATTTTTTTAGTACATCCTCGATCAAAAAAAAATTTTTTAGTACATCCTCGATCTAAAAAAAATTTTTTTAGTACATCCTTGATATGAAAAAAATTTTTTTAGTACATCCTCGATCTAAAAAAATTTTTTTAGTACATCCTCGATCAAAAAAAATTTTTTTAGTACATCCTCGATCAAAAAAAATTTTTTTTAGTACATCCTTGATCTAAAAAAAATTTTTTAGTACATCCTTGATATGAAAAAATTTTTTTTAGTACATCCTCGATCAAAAAAAATTTTTTTAGTACATCCTCGATCTAAAAAAAAATTTTTTTAGTACATCCTCGATCAAAAAAAAATTTTTTAGTACATCCTCGATCTAAAAAAAAATTTTTTTAGTACATCCTTGATATGAAAAAAATTTTTTTAGTACATCCTCGATCAAAAAAAAATTTTTTAGTACATCCTTGATCTAAAAAAAATTTTTTTAGTACATCCTTGATATGGAAAAATTTTTTTTAGTACATCCTCGATCAAAAAAAATTTTTTTAGTACATCCTCGATCTAAAAAAAATTTTTTTAGTACATCCTCGATCAAAAAAAAATTTTTTAGTACATCCTCGATCTAAAAAAAATTTTTTTAGTACATCCTTGATATGACAAAATTTTTTTTAGTACATCCTCGATCAAAAAAAATTTTTTTAGTACATCCTTGATCTAAAAAAATTTTTTTTAGTACATCCTTGATATGAAAAAATTTTTTTTAGTACATCCTCGATCAAAAAAAAATTTTTAGTACATCCTTGATCTAAAAAAAATTTTTTTAGTACATCCTCGATCAAAAAAAATTTTTTTAGTACATCCTCGATCTAAAAAAAATTTTTTTAGTACATCCTTGATATGAAAAAATTTTTTTTAGTACATCCTCGATCAAAAAAAATTTTTTAGTACATCCTCGATCTAAAAAAAATTTTTTTAGTACATCCTTGATATGAAAAAAATTTTTTTAGTACATCCTCGATCAAAAAAAATTTTTTTAGTACATCCTTGATCTAAAAAAAATTTTTTTAGTACATCCTTGATATGAAAAAATTTTTTTTAGTACATCCTCGATCAAAAAAAATTTTTTTAGTACATCCTCGATCAAAAAAATTTTTTTTAGTACATCCTCGATCAAAAAAAATTTTTTTAGTACATCCTCGATCTAAAAAAAATTTTTTTAGTACATCCTTGATATGAAAGAATTTTTTTTAGTACATCCTGGATCAAAAAAAATTTTTTTAGTACATCCTCGATCTAAAAAAAATTTTTTTAGTACATCCTTGATATGAAAAAAATTTTTTTAGTACATCCTCGATCAAAAAAAAATTTTTTAGTACATCCTTGATCTAAAAAAAATTTTTTTAGTACATCCTTGATATGAAAAAAATTTTTTTTAGTACATACTCGATCTAAAAAAAATTTTTTTAGTACATCCTTGATATGAAAAAATTTTTTTTAGTACATCCTCGATCAAAAAAAATTTTTTTAGTACATCCTCGATCTAAAAAAAACTTTTTTAGTACATCCTTGTTATGAAAAAAATTTTTTTAGTACATCCTCGATCAAAAAAATTTTTTTAGTACATCCTCGATCAAAAAAAATTTTTTTAGTACATCCTCGATCAAAAAAAATTTTTTTAGTACATTCTCGATCTAAAAAAAATTTTTTTAGTACATCCTTGATATGAAAAAAATTTTTTTAGTACATCCTCGATCAAAAAAAATTTTTTTAGTACATCCTTGATCTAAAAAAAATTTTTTTAGTACATCCTTGATATGAAAAAAATTTTTTTAGTACATCCTCG